>NW_006774211.1:171287-173014 GCF_000442215.2 Lipotes vexillifer | reverse complement strand
CGAAAGTCTGGGCCCACCATTTTCTCACTATAGGAAGAGCGTTCCTCCACAGGCCAGCACAGAGAGAAGATTTCATCCTCTCTGCTAGGGATAGATCTGTGGACACCAGTGGACTTCCTGGATAATGCTGTAGAACATTCCTCTGGCAGCAAGAGCTCAAATGTGGTTGCTCAGTTACTCTCTACTCAGCATCCATCAGGATAATACACAGATGGTGGTTACACTTCAGATAGGTGCTCCCTGCAATAAAAGCTGGGAATCCCAGCTACTTAGCCCACCAGTTTCTGTAAAATGCATGGACATTAGGACTGGTTTTAGGCTTTGAAATCTTTTTTTTTTTTTTTTTTTTGGCGGTGAGCAGGCCTCTCACTGCTGTGGCCTCTCCCATTGCGGAGCACAGGCTCTGGACGCACAGGATCAGTGGCCATGGCCCACAGGCCCAGCCGCTCTGCGGCACGAACCCGCGTCCCCTGCATCGGCAGGAGGACTCTCAACCACTGCGCCACCAGGGAAGCCCGCTTTGAAATCTTATAATGGTGCATCCAATGATGCCACGTGGAATCCTATTCCACACACTTTCTACCAACCAAGTCTTCAGTTCTTTCTCATTCTGGTGTCTTTGAATTTTAGCATTGCAGGGAGGAAGATAGGCTTTGAGATCCTGGATAAAATAACATAAGTAAATAGTTCTTTAAATTTTTGACAACATATTTTTTCCTTAAGCTTTTTCCTTCAGAAAACTGCTGCCAAGAAATTCTGTATGAAGTAAGTTGCAGAGAACAATCATGAAAAGAGCTCAGAAAAAAAGAGGAAATTTATCTTTTTTTCAAATGTAGCTTCTCCTGTTTTCCCTGTAGCATCAAGTCTTTAATCTTTAGCATTATAACCTCTGGCCATGTGAGGGAGTTGACATAGCTTCTGTTTGATGATAATGCCTTTTGAAGGGTCATGCCCAATATCGGGGTTTTTCAAGGGATCAAGATTGCTCATGCTTTTTGATGTTTTCCTCTCACAGGCCTGATAAGTAGATAGATGACCGTGATAAATGGGTATCCTGGGAAAGTGATAAGAATTCAGAGGTTTGGCATGAGTTATGTCCTCACTCATACAGAAGCGAAGATTCTTTTATCTTTCCTCTTTGATTTCTTAATTACAAAAAAAGATTTCCTATCTAAACACAAAAAGTTCTCAAAACATTTTGTGACTGTTGTCCGATACTAACATACTTTGCTTTAAGATCCTTTCCTTGTTCAAGTTTTTGTTGTGGTTGTTTGTTTCGTTGTTGTTGATAGGGTCTTTAATAAAAGATAACAACCCCTATTAAATATTGAAGTTGTTTTCCTTTAATAGAAACACTTTGTTGCTGAAATAGCAAACAAGCAAAATTTACCATCCAACCTGAGCAAAAGGATATAATGTTGCATATGTAAAGATTCCAAGCTGGTCCCTTCCTTTCTCCCTCTAACCTAGCCTGGTTGCATAGAATGTTCATTGCCTCTGGTCTCACTGCCAAAGTCCTCAGCTTGTACATAAATGTGGGTTCTAACTCAAACCTACCCCCTCAGGCTTCCCCTCTTCTGCTTGAGCATGCAGAAGGAAAAGGTACAAATCCACATGTACTCATCATTATTCTCAGGTAGTAAGTCCTGCTCTCGCCCAGGGATCTTAGCAGAATAAGACAGAAGACAGGTGCATGGTCATTCATAGTGTCTGTGCCTCTGAGTGCC
>NW_006774211.1:157226-171277 GCF_000442215.2 Lipotes vexillifer | reverse complement strand
ATTCCTGCTTCCTTCTGACTGCTGACTGTCAAAATCATACTCCCTCCTGTTCACTCTTCTGTGAAAGACCTTTCCTTCTTTGTTGGTTTAGATGATTGATTTCCTTCTCTATTCTCCAAAGCATCATGCTTTAACAATGGGATGAGGGAGAAGAACATGGATAGGGGGGTCTTCAGATCTGGTTAAAATTCCTGCTCTGGTATTTATTAGCTATGTGATCTTGGGCGCATTACTTACCCTCTCTAAAATCCAATTTTCTCATCTGTAAAATGGAGATAGTAACAATTATTTATAGGACTGCTGTGATGAGTACATGAGATAAAATACATCGAAGTGCCCATGACAATGCCTGGCACATAGCAGTATTTGATCAATGGTAGCTCCCCCATAAACACTGCATTGACAGGGCCACGCATCTCTCCGCAACAAAGGCCTGCAAAGGAGAAATATGATAACACTATTACATGTATATTAAATTGACCATTTAAATTGTAAAATATAAGAAAGCAATGGGTCTGTTCGTTTCTTTTCTGTACAAATTGCACATTCTTTTATCTTTTGAGCTAGAAAAATAGGGACAGGCAAGCACTAGTGTAACTTCACTGATAGTCATGTGAATTACATCACCTCACCCTGGGTGTGTTATTCACCAATATATAAGCCATTAACTTTTCTTCCTGCACAGTGAAGATCCACTAATAAAGAGAAATTTTATGTCCAATAATCCATTCTCTCACAATAGTTCTACAAATAACTTGTAGTTATCCCCTTGATTTCTTTGACTTATGACTGTGGCTGGTTAATTACACGTCCAGTCCACCTTGTCTGCTAGACTGTGAGCTTCCTGAGGTCATGCCATGGCCTTCTCTGTTTTCCCCAAAGCTCCTACCAGAGTGATTTGTACCCAGTGGTTAATTAATCATTCTATAAGTCCTCTGAAAGAGAAAACTCAAAGCAGACGTGTTAGCCATCCAAGTCCAAGTATGTTGGCATGAAAGTGACTCTTGTAGTCAGGAAAGAGTAAAGTTTGCTTTAATATTTCAAGCCTTCTCTTTCTTTAAATGTGCTTCTCTGGTTTGCTTCGTTCTTGTTCCATCCTAAGGGTGGGTCTAGAGAGTCTAGGGTCAGTCCTCCTGGTTTGGTAGGATCCCAGTTTCTGTCCTAGCTCTCTACCTTATTTCCCATATGACCTTAAGAAATTCCCTAATCTTTTCTAGACTAGCGTCTCCTTTATATCCAATGTTCTCATTTTAAAGATGACATCTAAGATCCCTTAGTTCTAACAGTTTATGACAAGCATGAAAACCCATCTTGCTGATTTGGGGTATGCTGCCGAGCTTGGCCTGATAAGCGACCCTCATCTGAACATCCTAGGGAGTCACACCCAGAACTTCTGTGGGGGGCAGCAAACAAATGCTGTGACTTCCACACACCACGCTGGGCTCTAGAGACTTTCTCCTTCTTATGTGAGTGGAGGCTGCAGCATTCTAGTAATTTCTACCCCAGAGTTGTTGAGAAGGCCACCCACCTTTTTTCAGCAGCACTTGACAGCTCAGATTCAGTCTTCTCTGTGACAGATCCAGAGAAAACTCAGAGAAGTCAGCTTGTTCTGTGTGAAGGGAAAAAAAAAATAATTAAAATACTTTAATCATAATCACCCTCATTTGATATGTTTTCTAACATGGAGATGATATTCTGTGACTCTTCAATAAAAAACAGAAAGAGACAAAGCCAATTTCCCTGGATTCCATATTCCCCCCAAATGAAAAGTGATGTAGCCCACTTTTTGGCACCTAATAAGCCCATTATAAAGATTTGCTGTTGAAACAAAGAACACACACTCATAACCCCGTTCTCATCACCTAAGAGCTTCCATGCTTCAAAGTCATCTTCCTGTAGCTAGAGGTTTTATCTGCACTTTAAACTGGAATCTCTTTATTATCCCTATAAAAGTTACTTCTCAACCTAGACTTTTTCAGTGTAGAACACAGCTAGATTTTTTTTAAGTGTATATCTTTTACTTTTATATTGAGCAGGTCCTGAGCTGTGTGAGTAAAGATACTGCATGCAATTCTTGGTTCTAATTTGGAAATAGGACATGCTTTCAAAAACAGGAAAGAAGTATAGAGGTAGGAGTGGAGAGACAGCAACATATATATAAATGGTATCTTTCGAAATTCAAAAAGAGAGCATTTTGCACCATAATTATTCAGATTTCTCCAGTCTCCTTTCAAACCAAGATTTGTTTGCTAGAGGCATTACAATTTAGTGAGACAAATTAGACTAAACTTTTTTTTATCTCCGGTGGTTTGCACATGCACTGATTGAACTAGTATTTCTTCCCAAGATTGCCTGGGAAGATAAATGAACAGGTGAAGCAATTAGGGTAAGGAAAAACTAAAGATTGGCTGACATGATTTAAGTTTACCACTAAGGCAGTTTGTCATTTTGTCTCTATAATCTCTATCAGAATTGACTAAAACAGTAAACATAAATCATTATACTAATTTATTTCACTACACTGTGGTCTGGGAAAAGAAGATTTCATTTTTTTCTGAGAGACTTTGGGGATTCAGGCAGCCACTTTGAACTTGTTTTCATGTATATATTGGGGGTGGGGGAATGAGAGGATCAAAAATGAGCACCTCAGTATCCTTAAAACAGGATGGCAGGCTAAGTTATTTTTACTACCTTTTGCTAAAATAACTATGGGTTGTGCATTAAAAGCAGCTCAACATTGATTGTATTTTTTAAAAAGCAAAACAATTCTTAAGGTAGACGTGTAATCAAATATACTGCTAAAAGTGATTTTTCAAATATGTAGTAGTTAATACGCCGTTAAGCCTTTTCTCTGAAGAAGGCTCTGTCACCACAGAGTCAGAATACCATCAACTGGGAGTTCTTATGAAACATCAACACTCTTGATAATTAGGGCTGCAACTAAGCCCTCTGAATATAGGATCAAGCATTGCTGACTCACCAAAACAAAAGTACCATCAAGAGGCTCTTGGACATATGATCCAATTGGCTACTTGAACAAAAATGGAGCCATTCACTGATTAACCTGTGAAGATAGGGTATCATTTGTGGGGTTTTCCCTTTATTTAGATTAAAATTTTTCTTTTAAAGATAACTCTAATGGTGAACCTATTATAGATAAATAATTACTTCTGAAATATTTATAGTTTCTGATATTTTTCAGATATTTTCATATATCTGTGTATATATACTTACAAGTTGACCCTTGAACAATGTAGCTAGGGGCACCCATACTCTATGTGGTTGAAAATCTGCATATAGCTTTACAGTCAGCACTCTGTATCCATGGATTCAACCATCCAAGGATCATGTAGTTCTGTGGTATTTGACCTTGGGAAAAAAAAATCTCTGTATAAGTGGACCCATGCAGTTCAAAACTGTGTTGTTCAAGGGTCAATTTTAATTTCAAGCCCTGTTGCCAGATTCATCTTTCTAAAGCATAGTTTGAATCTACTTGCATTAGCCTTCAAAAGTGGCTATAAAATTCTAAGCTAAGATAGTGATTTCAGGCAGTAAAATAGTGGATGGATGCAAGATACACTGTGGGTATAGAATCAAGACCAAATTACACAATGGGACCAAGACAGATCACACAACAGAAGTTTGCCATGGTTACTAGAAACATAACTTCAGGTAAAGACAAAGAGTGGGGAAGATATTAAATTCACTTTGGGACACTGAAATTGAGGCTTCCCTGTTTTGGCGCCTAGTTAGAGATGTCTCAACAGAGAGTAAGAGGTACTAGATAGATAGATAGAGATAAGGGTATATGATATATGGGACTGGACATTTTTGCGCTTATTGAATTTATTTAAGATCTGCCTTTTTCTATAAGGAGGAAGAGAAAAAGGAACTAATATTGTGAGCTCCAATTCAGTGCCTTTACTCTTTACATGTTATCTCACTTAATTGTGACAAAAATCCACCAACATGTATTAAATATTAGCCACATTTTCAGTGAGAACATTGCTCAGTGGCAGAGTTAGGCTCTATCTGGCTCCAAAACTCTTTCTAAGACTACTGCTAGTCACTACTCACTACTTCTGAAAAGATGCAAAACAGTTGCTTACAAAGAAAGTTTCTAGGTCATGTGTTAAAAAGGTAAAAATGGTAGCAACTGAAGATGCCAAGGGGAAAAGTATAGATAGAGAATGACTAAGGGTGAGCAAAGAGCCTCAGGGGAAGACATATAGAAGTAGGGATGACTTATAAGCAGAAAGGGGTGAACAGCTCCTTTGTGTCCTACAGAGGGGTTAAGAAAGATGAAAACCAAGAAATGGCCATTGTGTTTGGTCTATAAGGATTTATTAATGACTTTTGAGAGGGAAGTTTGCTTATAATAGAAGCCAGATTGCAAACAGCATAATGAGATGGAAGGAAAAGAATTAGACTTAGCTACTATGCAATATTCCTCTAAAATGTTTAACACTAAAGAGAAAGAAAGAGCCATATCTTTCAAGGGAGTAGCAGGGTTAAGGAAAGAAATATTTGTTGTTTGTTCTTGGTTTTTGTTTGTTTTCTCTTATCAAAAGGAGGCTTTAGCACATTTTCATTCAGAAAGGGAAGCAGCAGAGAAAGAGAGCTCAAAGACCAGAGGGTAATTGAAAGAGCAAGATCTGGGAACACCTTGAAGAACTAGGTTTAGATATAATGGTAGTGAGTCAGCCTTTCTGCCTCTCTGAGTAGGAGCTGGTCTTCCTCTGAAAACCAGAAACAAGCAACCCTGAAGGTACAGAGTGGTGGTGACACAGTGAGCAGTGAAGCCAACAGGGCACACAGGAGGAGCAGTCTCTGACCAAGAGAAGCAGAGGGGAAGGCCATAATTTAATGGAATCTCTCTGCTCCAGTGACAGATAAAACATAAACAGAAAAAATAAGGAAAACCAGCTAAATTCAAAACTAATATTAATCAACTTCACAAACCAGAAACACAGTATCGAGCAGGGCTGATGGTGCAGGTTTGCTGGTGTTAAAATCCAAAATCAGATATAGGTGGTAGAAGTTCAGCTCCTATGAGGTTCTTGGAACTGAAAGTTTTCCATGTAATCAAAATAAGGCTTATTCCTTAAAATCAGTAGCTGTGATGGGGCTCATCTAAAGAGGCAAAGGAAGCTAAAGATGCTACAGATGTGCAGCTAAGGAGGTGGGAGGACAACCACCTAGGCCAAGACACAGGAATTGCTGGTTGGGTGACAGCATCTTTGATAGTTTCAATGTTGCCACAGAAAAGGAGTCCTAAACACCACCTGTTTCCAGAATAAGAACCTCAGGGGGCCTGGAAGGAGTAATTATAAATCTAAGGGAGATAGGGAGGAATATTTAACAGGGAGAGGGAGAGATCCCATTCAAAATAGAATGCAACAAAAGCAAATATAGACAAGTGGGACTATAGCAAACTAAAAACCTTCTGCTCTGCAGAGGAAACAATCAACAGAGTGAAAAGACAACCAATGGAGTGGGAGATAATATTTGCAAACCATGTATTTGATAAGGGGTTAATATCCAAAATATATACGGAATTCCTACATCACAAAGGCAAGATAAATAAATTAATTAAAATTGATTAATTTTTTAAAAAGACAAATCAAATAACCTAATTTAAAAATGGGCAAAGAGGGCTTCCCTGGTGGCGCAGTGATTGAGAGCCCGCCTGCCAACGCAGGGGACGTGGGTTTGAACCGTGGTCCGGGAAGATCCCACATGCCGCGGAGCAGCTAAGCCCGTGTGCCACAGCTCCTGAGCCTGAGCTCTGGAGCCTGCGAGCCACAACTACTGAGACCACGTGCCACAACTGTGGAAGCCCGTGTGCCTAGAACCCGTGCTCCGCAACAAGAGAAGCCACCGCAATGAGAGGCCCGCACACCACAGCGAAGAGTAGCCCCCTCTTGCTGCAACTAGAGAAAGCCCGCGAGCAGCAATGAAGACCCAGTGCAGCCCAAAATAAATAAATTAAATAAATAAATTTTTTTAAAAATGGGCAAAGAATTTTAACAGACATTTCTTGAAAGAAGATGTGCAGATAGCCAACACGTATATGAAAAAATGCTCAACATCAGTAATCATTAGTGAAATGCAAATCAAAACCACAATGAGATATCATCTCATGTCTGTTAGGATGTCCATTACCAAAAAAAAAGGAGGTGTTGACAAGAATGTGGAGAAATTGGAATCCTTGTACTCTGTTAATTGGAATGTAAAATGGTGCAGCTGCTACGGAAAACAATGTGGAGGCTCTTCAAACAATTAAAAATAGAAGTACCATATGATCCAGCAATCCCACTTTGGGGTATTTATCCAAAAAATTGAAACCAGAATCTCAAAAATATGTATGCACTCTCATGTTCATTGCATTATTATTCACAATAGTCAAGATGTGGAAACAACCTAAATGTTCATTGACCAATTAATGGATAAAGAAAATGTGAAATATACATACAATGGAATATCATTCAACCATAAAAAAGGAAGAAACCCTGCCTTATATGACAACATGGATGAGCCTTGAGAATATTATGCTAAGAGAAAAAAACTAGTCACAGAAGGAAAAATACTGCATGATTCCATTTATATGAGGTAGATAAACTAGTCAAATTCACAGAAGCAGAAAGTGGAATGGTGGTTTCCAGGGGCTGAGGGAAGGGGAAATTGGGGAGTCGCTGTTCAATGGATATAAAGTTTCGGTTATACAAGATGAAAAAGTTCTAGAGATCTGCCATACAGCATAGTGCTTACAGTTAACATTACAGCACTGTACACTTTTAAATTGTTGAGGTTAGATCTCATGGTATCTGTTCTTATCACAATAAAACAAAAGTGGACTGCAATATTGAGAACTGAACAACAATCAAATACTACATATCAAAGCTTGTTAGATGCAGCTAATATGAAACCGAGGAGTAAATTTACAGTCTTAAATGCACTGATGAAAGAATATAGTTCTGGTAAAGAATGGTTCATGGTAAAGTTCTCATCATTATCAGATAAATTAATTGCCTCTATAAAACAACTCGGAAAATAAATTTTATTTTATTTTTTTAACATCTTTATTGGAGTATAATTGATTTACAATGGTGTGTTAGTTTCTGCTTTACAACAGAGTGAATCAGCTATACATATACATATATCCCCATATCTCCTCCCTCTTGCATCTCCCTCCCACCCTCCCTATCCCACCCCTCTAGGTGGACACAAAGCATCGAGCTGATCTCCCTGTGCTATGCGGCTGCTTCCCACTAGCTATCTATTTTACATTTGGCAGTGTATATGTCCATGCCACTCTCTCACTTCGTCCCAGCTTAACATTCCCCCTTCCTGTGTCCTCAAGTCCATTCTCTACGTCAGCATCTTTATTCCTCTCCTGCCACTAGGTTCTTCAGAACCATTTTCTGTTTTTTTAGATTCCATATATATGTGTTAGCATACGGTATTTGTTTTTCTCTTTCTGACTTACTTCACTCTGTATGACAGTCTCTAGGTCCATCCACCTCACTACAAATAACTCAATTTTGTTTCTTTTTATGGCTGAGTAATATTCTATTGTATATATGTGCCACATCTTCTTTATCCATTCATCTGTTGATGGACACTTAGGTTGCTTCCATGTCCTGGCTATTGTAAATAGAGATGCAGTGAATATTATGGGTACATGACTCTTTTTGAATTATGGTTTTCTCAGGGTATATGCCCAGTAATGAGATTGCTGGGTCATATAGTAGTTTTATTTTTAGATTTTTAAGGAATCTCCATACTGTTCTCCATAGTGGCTGTATCAATTTACATTCCCACCAACAGTGCAAGAGGGTTCCCTTTTCTCCACACCTTCTCCAGCATTTATTTGCAGATTTTTTGATAATGGCCATTCTGATCAGTGTGAGGTGATACCTCATTGTAGTTGTGATTTGCATTTCTCTAATGATTAGTGATGTTGAGCATCCTTTCATATGTTTGTTGGCAATCTATACACCTTCTTTGAAGAAATGTCTATTTAGGTCTTCTGCACATTTTTGGATTAGGTTGTTTGATTTTTTGACATTGAACTGCATGAGCAGCCTGTATATTTTGAAGATTAACCCTTTGTCAGTTGCTTCATTTGCAAATATTTTCTCCCATTCTGAGGGTTGTCTTTTCATCTGGTTTATGGTTTCCTTTGCTGTGCAAAAGCTTTCACGTTTCATTGGGTCCCATTTGTTTATTGTTGTTTTTATTTCCATTTCTCTAGGAGGTGGGTCGAAAAGGATCTTGCTGTGATGTATGTCATAGAATGTTATGCCTATGTTTTCCTCTAAGAGTTTGATAGTGTCTGGCCTTACATTTAGGTCTTTAATCCATTTTGAGTTTATTTTGGGGTATGGTGTTAGGGAGTGTTCTAATTTCATTCTTTTACATGTAGCTGTCCAGTCTTCCCAGCACCACTTATTGAAGAGGCTGTCTTTTCTCCATTGTATATTCTTGCCTCCTTTATAAACGATAAGGTGACCATATGTGTGTGGGTTTATCTCCAGGCTTTCTATACTGTTGCACTGATCTATATTTCTGTCTTTGTGCCAGTACCATACTGTCTGGATTACTGTAGCTTTCTAGTATGGTCAGAAGTCTGGGAACCCGATTCCTCAGGTTCCATTTTTCTTTCCCAAGATTGCTTTTGCTATTCGGGGTCTTTTGTGTTTCCACACAAATTGTGAAATTTTTTGTTCTGTGAAAAATTCCATTGGTAGTTTGATAGGGATTGCATTGAATCTGCAGATTGCTTTGGGTAGTAGAGTCATTTTCACAATGTTGATTCTTCCAATCCAAGAACATGGTATATCTCCCCATCTGTTTGTATCATCGTTAATTTCTTTCATCAGGGTCTTCTAGTTTTCTGCATACAGGTTTTTTGTCTCCTTAGGTAGGTTTATTCCTAGGTATTTTATTCTTTTTGTTGCAGTGGTAAATGGGAGTGTTTCCTTATTTTCTTTTTCAGATTTATCATCATTAGTGTATAGGAATGCAAGAGATTTCTGTGCATTAAATTTATATGCTGCTACTTTACCAAATTCACTGATTAGCTCTAGTAGTTTTCTGGTAACATCTTTGGGATTCTCTATGTATAGTATCATGTCATCTGCAAACAGTGACAGTTTTACATCTTCTTTTCCAATTTGGATTCCTTTTATGTCTTTTTCTTCTCTGATTGCTGTGGCTAAAACTTCCAAAACTATGCTGAATAACAGTGGTGAGAGTGGGCAACCTTATCTTGTTCCTGATCTTAGAGGAAAAGGTTTTAGTTTTTCACCATTGAAAATGATGTTGGCTGTGGGTTTGTCATATATGGCCTTTATATGTTGAGGTAAGTTCCCTCTATGCCTACTTTCTGGAGAGTTTTTATCATAAATGGGTGTTGAATTTTGTCAAAAGCTTTTTCTGCATCTATTGAGATGATCATGTTTTTTCTCCTTTAATTTGTTAATATGGTTTATCACATTGATTGATTTGAGTATATTGAAGAATCCTTTTATTCCTGGGAGAAACCCCACTTGATCATGGTGTATGATCCTTTTAATGTGCTGTTGGATTCTGTTTCCTAGTATTTTGTTGAGGAGTTTTGCATCTATGTTCATCAGTGATATTGGCCTGTAGATTTCTTTCTTTCTGACACCTTTGGTTTTGGTATCAGGGTGATGGTGGCCTTGTAGAATGAGTTTGGGAGTGTTCCACACTCTGCTATATTTTGGAAGAGTTGAGAAGGATAGGTGTTAGCTCTTCTCTAAATGTTTGATAGAATTCAACTGTCAAGCCATCTGGTCCTGGGCTTTTGTTTGTTGGAAGATTTTTAATCACAGTCTCAATTTCAGTGCTTGTGACTGGTCTGTTTATATTTTCTGTTTCTTCCTGGTTCAGTCCCGGAATGTTGTTCTTTTCTAAGAATTTGTCCATTTCTTCCACGTTGTCCATTTTAATGGCATAGAGTTGCTTGTGGTAATCTCGCATGATCTTTTGTATTTCTGCAGTGTCAGTTGTTACTTCTCCTTTCTCATTTCTAATTCTATTGATTTGAGTCTTCTCCCTTTTTTTCTTGATGAGTCTGACTAGTAGTTTGTCAATTTTGTTTATCTTTTCAAAGAACCAGCTTTTAGTTTTATTGATCTTAGCTATTGTTTCCTTCAATTTTTTTCATTTATTTCTGATCTGATCTTTATGGTTTCTTTCCTTCTGCTAACTTTGGGGGTTTCTTTGTTCTTCTTTCTCTAATTGCTTTAGGTATCAAGTTAGGTTGTTTATTTGAGATTTTTTTTGTTTCTTGAGGTAGCATTTTATTGCTATAAACGTCCCTCTTTTTTTTTTGTTTTTTTTTGTTGTTTGTTTTATTGCGGTACGCGGGCCTCTCACTGTTGTGGCCTCTCCTGTCGCGGAGCACAGGCTCCAGACGTGCAGGCTCAGCAGCCATGCCTCATGGGCCCAGCCACTCTGTGGCATGTGGGATCTTCCCGGAATGGGGCACGAACCCATGTCCCCTGAATCAGCAGGCAGACTCTCAACCACTGTGCCACCAGGGAAGCCCTAAACTTCCCTCTTAGAACTGCTTTTGGTGCATCCCATAGGTTTTGGGTTGTCAGGTATTCATTGTCATTTATTTCTAGGTATTTTTTGATTTCTTCAGTGATCTCTTGGTTATTTAGTCATATATTGTTTAGCCTCCATGTGTTTGTACTTTTTAAAGTTTTTTCCTATAATTGATATCTAGTCTCATACTGTTGTGCTGAGAAAAGATACTTGATACAATTTCAATTTTCTTAACATTACCAAGGCTTGAATTGTGACCCAAGATATGATCTATCCTGGACAGTGTTCCATGAGCATTTGAGAAGAATGTGTATTCTGTTGTTTTTGGATGCAATGTCCTATAAATATCAATTAACTCCATCTTGTTTAATGTATGATTTAAAGCTTGTGTTTCCTTGTTTATTTTCATTTTGGATGATGTGTCCATTCCTGAAAACGGGGTGATAAAGTCCCCTACTGTGATTGTGTTACTGTCGATTTCCCCATTTATGGCTGTTAGCATTTGCCTTATGTATTGAGGTGATCCTATGTTGGGTGCATAAATATTTACAATTGTTTTATCCTCTTGGTTTGAACCCTTGATCATTATGTAGTGTCCTTCTTTGTCTCTTGTAATAGTCTTTATTTTAAAGTCTATTTTTTCTGATAAGAGAATTGCTACTCCAGCTTTCCTTTGATTTCCATTTGCATGGAATAACATTTTCCATCCCCTCACTTTCAGTCTGTATCTGTCCCTAGGTCTGAAGTGGGTCTTTTGTAGACAGCATCTATACAGATCTTGTTTTTGTATCCATTCAGCCAGTCTATGTCTTTTGGTTGAAGCATTAATCCATTTACATTTAAGGTAATTATCAATATGTATGCTCCTATTACTATTTTTTTAATTGTTTTGGGTTTGTTATTGTAGGTCTTTTCCTTCTCTTGTGTTTCCTGACTAGAAAAGTTCCTTTATCATCTGCTGTAAAGCTGGTTTGGTGATGCTGAATTCTCTTAGCTTTTGCTTGTCTGTAAAGGTTTTAATTTTTCTGCCAAATCTGAATGAGATCCTTGTTGAACAGAGTAATCTTGGTTGTAGTTTTTTCTCTTTCATCAGTTTAAATACGTCCTGCCACTCCCTTCTGGCTTGCAGAGTTTCTGCTGAAAGATCAGCAGTTAACCATTTGGGGCTTCCCTTGTATGTTATTTGTTGCTTTTCCTTCACTGCTTTTAATATTTTTTCTTTGTATTTAACTTTTGATAGTTTGATTAATATGTGTCTTGGCATGTTTCTCCTTGGATTTATCCTGTATGGGACTCTCTGCACTTCCTGGAGTTGATTGACTATTTCCATTCCCATATTAGGGAAGTTGTGAACTATAATCTTTCAAATACTTTCTCAGCCCCTTTCTTTTTCTCTTCTATTATTCGATCATTGGTGCGTTTAATGTTGTCTCAGAGGTCTTTGAGACTGTCCTCAATTCCTCTCATTCTTTTTTCTTTATTCTACTCTGTGGTGGTTATTTCCACTGTTTTATCTTACAGGTCACTTATCTGTTCTTCTGCCTCAGTTATGCTGCTATTGATTCCTTCTAGAGAACTTTTAATTCCATTTATTGTGTTGTTCATCATTGTTTGTTTGCCTTTTAGTTTTCTAGGTCCTTCTTAAACATTTCTTGTATTTTCTCCATTCTATTTCCAAGATTTTGGATCATATTTACTATCATTACTTTGAAATCTTTTTCAGGTAGACTGCTTAGTTCCTCTTCATTTTTTTTTGTCTGGTGGGTTTTTACCTTGCTCCTTCATCTGCTGTGTATTTCTTTGTCTTCTCATTTTGCTTAACTTTATGTGTTTGGTATCTCTTTTTTGCAGGCTGCAGTTTCGTAGTTGCAATTGTGTTTGGTGTCTTCCCCCAGTGGGTAAAGTTGGCTCAGTGAGTTGTGTAGTCTTCCTGGTGGAGGGGACTGGTGTCTGTATTCTGGTGGATGATGCCAGATCTTGTCTTTCTGGTGGGCAGGACTGCATCCGGTCGTGTGTTTTGAGGTGTCTGTGGACTTATTATATTTTAGGCAGCTTCTCTGCTAATGGGTGGGGTTGTGTTCCTGTCTTGCTAGTTGTTTGGCATAGTGTGTCCAGCACTGTAGCTTGCTGTGTTGAGTGGAGCTGTGTTTTAGCACTGAGATGGAGATATCTGAGAGAGCTTTTGCCGTTTGATATTATGTGGGTCCGGGAGGTCTCTGGTGGACCAATTTCCTGAAAGCGGCTCTCCCACCTCAGAGGCTCAGTCCTGACACCTGGCTGGAGCACCGAGACTCTTTCAGCCATCCAGCTGGTCTTGCTAAAGCTGGGCCACCTGCAGCAGCCTGACCAATGGAAGATTCAAATTGGAAATGTTGCCTTGGCACTGGGTGCTAAAGGAGATCTCCATTGCTCCATACCAGAAGTAAAAAAGGATGGACAGCTCCCTCTATGTTCTAAAGACTTCTGACAAAGGCAAAAAATCAATTCAATTGGGAGAAGGAAAGTCTTTTCAACAAATAGCAGAAATAATTGGCTATTCATATGGAGAATATTGACTTTTACTTCTTATCCTTGTTGCAAAGTTAAATTCTGTTCCTCCAGGGAAAATTTCAGGGCACTGCCCTGCCACCCCCAGTGATAGAGATGGCTTGGGAAACATTAGAACCACCTGCACACATCAGTTCCCTGCTGTAAAAGGCATCTGAATGTCTCCACCTCCTCTGAGAGCTCTAAGCTGGGGTTTTTATGAATGTGAAGTGGCTCCCCCACTGTCTCTTTCACTTTCTGCCAACTGAAGCAGAAAACTCTGAGGCTTTAGAACAGGGCATTAGTCCTCAACATTGTCGAGGTCATCAAAAATAAGGGAAGTATGAGAAATTGTCACAGCCAAAAGGAGCCTATGGAGACATGAAGACTAAATGTAATGCTGTATCCTTGGCTTCCCATGGCTGCCCAGGTGTGCATCCCCAGCAAGAATTGGCTCCCGGGCCTGAGGTTTCCAGGTACCCAAGAAAATTAATTTTAACATTTTGAACCTACAGAATTCATCAAGATGGCTAGATACTGGAACAGTGCACACACAAAAATCAATAGCTTTCCTGCAATTCAGTAATAATTCATTAGAAAATGCAATAGAAAAAAATAATTACATTCACCATGTCAACAACGACAAAAAACCCCATAAAGTATAGCAAACCAAAAAGTCTTCAAAGAAAAAAAACATGTAAAACTTTACTGATGTCCTTAAAATAAGAGCTAAAATAAATGGAACAATAAACCATGTTGCAGGATAGGAAGACTAAATATTGTAAAGGCATTAATGTCACTGAGGGAACTCATTTCTAACCCCAAAGTGATTATTAAAATCCCAAAGGATTTGTAAAAAAAAGAAAAAAAGGAAAACCACAAACCAAACTATACTTCTTTAACTACATATAAATGTATGTGAGCACATTAAAAACAAAAAATAG
>NW_006774211.1:113108-157216 GCF_000442215.2 Lipotes vexillifer | reverse complement strand
GGAAAGAGGAAGAGGGAGGATGGGGAAGCAGCTCTTGCCTTCTCTGGCAAGGCAGTAGCCAAGGGTGGAAGGAAGCCACAGATGAAACCCCAAGTCAGCCCTCCCTCTGCACTGTCCCACCTTCTCAACTCTCCCCTCTCGCCGTGTGGATGACAGGGTCTTGTGTTCCGACTGGGTGTCAGGCCAGTGCCTCTGAGGTGGGAGAGCCGAGTTCAGGACATTGGTCCACCAGAGACCTCCCAGCTCCACGTAATATCAAATGGCAAAAGATCTCCCAGAGATCACCATCTCAATGCTAAGACCCAGCTCCATTCAACAAGCAGCAAGCACCAGTGCTGGATACCCTATACCAAAAAACTAGCAAGACAGGAACACAACCCCACCCATTAGCAGAGAGGCTGCCTAAAGTCATAATAAGCTCACAGACACCACAAAACACACCACCGGACGGGGTTCTGCCCAGCAGAAAGACAAGATCCAGCCTCATCCACCAGAACCCAGGAATTACTCCCCTCCACCAGGAAGTCTACACAGCCAACTGAACCAACCTTAGCCACTGGGGGTAGACACCAAAAACAACGAGAACTATGAACCTGCAGCCTGTGACAATGAGACCCCAAACAGAGTAAGTTAAGCAAAATGAGAAGACAGAGAAACACACAGCAGATGAAGGAGAGAGGTAAGAACCCACCGGCCCAAACAAATGAAGAGGAAATAAGCAGTCTACCTGAAAAAGAATTCAGAGTAATGATAGTAAAGATGATCCAAAATCATTGCAGTAGGATGCAGAAAATACAAGAAACGTTTAACAAGGACCTAGAAGAACTAAAGAGCAAACAAACTATGATGAACAACATAATAAATGAAATTAAAAGTTCTCTAGAAGGAATCAATAGCAGCATAACTGAGGCAGAAGAACAGATAAGTGACCTGAAAGATAAAATAGTGGAAATAACTACTGCAGAGCAAAATAAAGAAAAAAGAATGAAAAGAACTGAGGACAGTCCCAGAGACTTCTGGGACAACATTAAACACACCAACATTCAAATAACAGGGGTCGTAAAAGAAGAAGAGAGAAAGAATGGGACTGAGAAAATATTTGAAGAGATTAGAGTTGACGACTTCCCAAATATGGGAAAGGAAATAGTCAATCAACTTCAGGAAGTGCAGAGAGTCCCATGCAGGATAAATCCAAGGAGAAACATGCCAAGACACATATTAATCAAACTATTAAAAGTTAAATACAAAGAAAAAATATTAAAAGCAGCAAGGGAAAAGCAATGAATAACATACAAGGGAAGCCCCAAACAGTTAACAGCTGAACTTTCAGCAGAAACTCTGCAAGCCAGAAGGGAGTGGCAGGACGTATTTAAACTGATGAAAGAGAAAAACATACAACCAAGATTACTCTACCCAGCAAGGATCTCATTCAGATTTGGTGGAAAAATTAAAACCTTTACAGACAACGAAAGCTAAGAGAATTCAGCACCACCAAACCAGCTTTACAACAAATCCTAAAGGAACTTCTCTAGTCAGAAAACACAAGAGAAGGAAAAGACCTACATACAAACCCAAATCAATTAAGAAAATGGTAAGATGAGTATACATATCGATAACTACCTTAAATGTAAATGGATTAAATGCTCCAACCAAAAGACAGAGACTGGCTGAATGGATACAAAAACAAGACCCGTATAGATGCTGTCTACAAAAGACCCACTTCAGACCTAGGGACAGATACAGACTGAAAGTGAGGGGATGGAAAAAGATATTTCATGCAACTGGAAACCAAAAGAAAGCTGAAGTAGCAATTCTCACATCAGGCAAAATAGACTTTAAAATAAAGACTATTACAAGAGACAAAGAAGGACACTACATAGTGATCAAGGGATTAATCCATGAAGAAGATAAAACAATTGTAAATGTTTATGCACCCAACATAGGATCACCGCAATACATAAGGCAAATGCTAACAGCCAAAAGAGGGAAAATCGACAGTAACACAATCATAGTAGGAGACTTTATCACTCCGTTTTCAGCAATGGACACATCATCCTAAATGAAAATAAATAAGGAAACACAAGCTTTAAATGATACATTACACAAGATGGACTTAATTGATATTTAGAGGACATTCCATCCAAAAACAACAGAATACACTTTCTTATCAAGTGCACACGGAACATTCTCCAGTATAGATCATATCTTGGGTCACAAATCAAGCCTTGGTAAATTTAAGACAATTGAAATCATATCAAGTATCTTTTCCAACCATAACACTATGAGACTAGATATCAATTACAGGAAAAAAATCTGTAAAAAATACAGGCACATGGAGGCTAAACAATACACTACTAAATAACCAAGAGATCTCTGAGGAAATCAAAAAATACCTAGAAACAAATCACAATGAAAACACGATGACCAAAAACCAATGGGATGCAACCAAAGCAGTTCTAAGAAGTTTATAGCAATACAATCTTACCTCAAGAAACAAGAAACAACCCAAATAAACAACCTAACCTTACACCTAAAGCAGTTAGAGAAAGAAGAACAAAAAGAAACCCAAAGTTAGCAAAAGGAAAGAAATCATAAAGACATGATCAGAAATAAATGAAAAAGAAATGAAGGAAACGATAGCACAGATCAGTAAAACTAAAAGTTGGTTCTTTGAGAAGATAAACAAAATTGATAAACCACTAACCAGACTCATCAAGGAAAAAAGGGAGAAGACTCAAATCAATAGAATTAGAAATGAAAAAGGAGAGAAACAACTGACACTGCAGAAATACAAAGGATCATGCGAGATTACTACAAGCAACTATATGCCATTAAAATGGACAACGTGGAAGAAATGGACAAATTCTTAGAAAAGAGCAACCTTCCGAAACTGAACCAGGAAGAAATAGAAAATATAAATCTAAGGCCAGACACTATCAAACACTTAGAGGAAAACATAGGCAGAACACTCTATGACATACATCACAGCAAGATCCTTTTTGACCCACCTCCTAGAGAAATGGAAATAAAAACAAAAATAAACAAATGGAACCTAATGAAACGTAAACGCTTTTGCACAGCAAAGGAAACCATAAACAAGATGAGAAGACAATCCTCAGAATGGGAGAAAATATTTGTAAATGAAGCAACTGACAAAGGATTAATCTCCAAAATATACAAGCAGCTCATGCAGCTCAATATCAAAAAAAATAAACACCCCAATCCAAAAATGGGCAGAAGACCTAAACAGACATTTCTCCAAAGAAGTTATACAGATTGCCAACAAACACATGAAAGAATGCTCAACATCATTCATCATTAGAGAAATGCAAATCAAAACTACAATGAGGTATATCATGTCACACCAGTCAGAATGGCCATCACCAGAAAATCTACAAACAATAAATGCTGGAGAGGGTGTGGAGAAAAGGGTACCCTCTTGAACTGTTGGTGGGAATGTAAATTGATACAGCCACTATGGAGAACAGTATGGAGTTTCCTTAAAAAACTAAAAATAGAACTACCATACAACCTAGCAATCCCACTAGTGGGCATATACCCTGAGAAAACCATAATTCAAAAAGAATTATGTACCAGAATGTTCATTGCAGCTCTATTTACAATAGCCAGGACATGGAAGCAACCTAAGTGTCCATCATCAGATGAATGGATAAAGAAGATGTGGCACATATATACAATGGAATATTATTCAGCCATAAAAAGAAATGAAATTGAGTTATTTGTAGTGAAGTGGGTGGACCTAGAAACTGTCATACACAGTCAAGTAAGTCAGAAAGAGAAAAATAAATACCGCATGCTAACACATATGTATGGAATCTGAAAAAGAAACAAAAGGTTTCGAAGAACCTAGGAGCAGGACAGCAATAAAGACACAGGCGTAAAGAATGCACTTGAGAAAAAAAAAAAAAGAATGCACTTGAGGACACGGGGAGGGGGAAGGGTAAGCTGGGACAATGTGAGAGAGTGGCATGGACTTATATACACTACCAAATGTAAAATAGATAGCTAGTGGGAAGCAGCCACATAGCTCAGGGAGATCAGTTCAGTGCTTTGTGACCACCTAGAGGGGTGGGATAGGGAGGGTGGGAGGAAGATGCAAGAGGGACAGATATGGGGATATATGTATATGTATAGCTGATTCACTTTGTTATAAAGCAGAAACTAACACACCATTTTAAAGCAATTATACTCCAATAAAGATGTTAAAAAAAAAGAAAAAAATCTAAAAGTCATAAACTAAATGAGCAACAGTGGTTAGTTCTGAGATGACTGGATGGGAGGAGAAAGTGAAGAAATTTAGATTTATCTAGTCTTTTAAATACGTAAATGTATTTCCATATTATAGTACAAAGTTATATTTATTTTACTTTAAAAAATAATAAAACATTGTCAACACTCCATGCTAAAGTGAAAGACAGAGGCAGGGCAGTTGGCGTCAGAGATGCAAAGATGCTACACAGCAGGCTTTGAAGATGGAGGAGGGGGCCATGAGCCAAGAAATCAGGAAGCCTCTAGAAGATTGAATAATCAAGGGAACAGATTCTCCCCCTAGAGTCTTCAGAAGGAATGGCATCCCGAGCTACAGGCTTGATCTTAGGCAAGTGAAACCATTTCAGAATTCTGCCTTCTTGAATTGTAAAATAACAAATTTGTGTCATTTTTGGCCATCAGATTTGTGTAATTTGTTAAAGCAGCAATAGGAAACTAGTATAAGTCCTTTGTAACTGCTGAGTTGCTTCTGAAACCTGCTCAGGCAGGTTTATGATGGCAGATTTTGTATTACATATGCCAGTATCACCTGAGGATTAATTCCCGCTCTTTGGGGTTACTATAAGATAGTGTAAAAAAAAAAAAAGTAAGCCCCAAGTATTTTATTCTGTTTGGGTTAAAATTGTATGTAAAACCATATTTCCCAAGCCACCACATATTTAATGAACAACTTTGGAAGACTTAACATATTTTAACAATGCAAAGCATTGGTCTAGTCATTAACCTATTTTGTAAATGTGAGACCAAATGTTGGTAATTATTTGTAAATCAACTACCATAAAAACATAAAGATCAAAGATTGTTAGCCAGATGGGAAGAAAGTCCTGTTTAAGTTATTTCTAAACATTTTCTATATTTTGTCACCACAAATTTGGTTTTTAGTCTGTTTGCCGAAAAGGATGACAAGCTTTCCTGTGTTTTCTGCTTTTTTTTAAATAGGAAGAGTTAATTTTACCTACTATGGATAGTAACCTTAAACTCAGACCTTGGGTTTGGGAGACTCTTTCCAAGATGGCGGAGGAGTAAGACGCACAGATCACCTTCCTCCCCACAGATACACCAGAAATACATCTACACGTGGAGCAACTCCTACAGAACACCTACTGAACGCTGGCAGGAGACCTCAGACCTCCCAAAAGGCAAGAAACTCCCCACGTACCTGGGTAGGGCAAGAGAAAAAAGAATAAACAGAGACAAAAGGATAAGGACGGTACCTGCACCAGTGGGAGGGAGCCGTGAAGGAGGAAAGGTCTCCACACACTAGGAGCCCCTTCGCGGGCAGAGATTGCGGGAGGCAGAGCGGGGAGCTTCGGAGCCGCGGAGGACAGCACAGCAACAGGGGCGCGGAGGGCAAAGCGGAGAGATTCCCGCACAGAGAATCGGCGCCGACCGGTGCTCACCAGCCCGAGAGGCTCGTGTGCTCATCCGCCGGGGGCGGGCGGGGCTGCGAGCTGAGGCTCGGTTTCGGTTTCGGTCGGAGCTCAGGGAGAGGACTGGGGTTGGCGGCTTGAACATAGCCCGAAGGGGTTAGTGCGCCACGGCTAGCCGGGAGGGAGTCCGGGGAAAAGTCTGGACCTACCCAAGAGGCAAGAGACCTTTTCTTGCCTCTGTGTTTCCTGGTGCGCGAGGAGAGGGGTTTTAAGAGCGCTGCCTAAAGGAATCATCCCAAATTGAGGAGGCGGACTTCTAGAGCAAGATCTATGATTTTTTCCCCTTTTCCTCTTTTTGTGAATGTGTATGTGTATGCTTCTGTGTGAGATCTTGTCTGTATAGGTTTGCTTCCACCATTTGTCCCAGCGTTCTATCCGACCATTTTTTTTTTTAATTTTTTTCTTAATAATTAATTTTAATTTAAAGAACTCTGTTATACTTTACCTTCTTTCTATCTTTCCTTCCTTCCTTCCCTTTTTGAGACAACGAATCGTCCCAAATTGAGGAGGTGGACTTGGAGAGCAAGTTTTATGATTTTTTCCACTTTACCTCTTTTTGTGAGGGTATATGTGTATGCTTCTATGTAAGATTTTGTCTCTATAACTTTGCTTCCACCATTTGTCCTAAGGTTCTATCCTTCCCTTTTTTTTTTCCTCTAAATAATTATTTTTTTAATTCAATAACTTTATTATACTTTATTTTATTTTACTGTATCTTCTTTCTTTCTGTATTTTTTCCTTCCTTCCCTCATTCCTTCCTTCCTTCCCTCCTCCCTCCCTCCCTCCTTTCTTTCCTTCTTGCCTTCTTCCTTTCTTTTCTTCTTTCTTTCTTTCTTCCTTCCCTCCTTCCTTCCTTCCCTCCTCTCTTTCTTTCTTTCTTTCTTTCTTTCCTATTTCCTCCTACTTATACTAATTCTCTCTACTTTCTCTCCCTTTTATTCTGAGCCGAGTGGATGAAAGGCTCTTGCTGCTCCAGCCAGGAGTCAGGACTCTGCCTCTGAGGTGGGAGAGCCAACTTCAGAACACTCGTCAAGAAGAGACCTCCCAGCCCCACATAATATCAAACGGCGAAAATCTCCCAGAGATCTCCATCTCAACACCAGCACCCAGCTTCGCTCAACGACCAGCAAGCTACAGTGCTGGACAACCTATGCCAACCATATAGCAAAACAGGAACACAACCCCACCCACTAGCAGAGAGGCTGCCTAAAATCATAATAAGTCCACAGACACCCCAAAACACACCACCAGACGTGGACCTGCCCACTAGAGAGACAAGATCTAGCCTCATACACCACAACACAGCCACTAGTCCCCTCCACCAGGAAGCCTACACAACGCACTGAACCAACCTTAGCCACTGGAGACAGACATCAAAAACAACGGGAGCTACGAACTTGCAGCCTGCAAAAAGGTGAACCCAATCACAGTAAGATAAGCAAAATGAGAAGACAGAAAAACACACAGCAGATGAAGGAGCAGGATAAAAACCCACCAGACCTAACAAATGAAGAGGAAATAGGCAGTCTACCTGAAAAAGAGTTCAGAATAATGATAGTAAAGATGATCCAAAATCTTGGAAATAGAATGGACAAAATGCAAGAAGCAGTTAACAAGGACCTAGAAGAAATAAAGATGAAACAGACAATGATGAACAACACAATAAATGAAATGAAAAATACTCTAGATGGGATCAATAGCAGAATAAATGAGGCAGAAGAACGGATAAGTGACCTGGAAGATAAAATAGTGGAAATAACTACTGCAGAGCAGAATAAAGAAAAAAGAATGAAAAGAACTGAGGACAGTCTCAGAGACCTCTGGGACAACATTAAACGCACCAACATTCGAATTATAGGGGTTCCAGAAGAAGAAGAGAAAAAGAAAGGGACTGAGAAAATATTTGAAGAGATTATAGTTGAAAACTTCCCTAATATGGGAAAGGAAATCGTTAATCAAGTCCAGGAAGCACAGAGAGTCCCATACAGGATAAATTCAAGGAGAAATACGCCAAGACACATATTAATCAAACTGTCAAAAACTAAATACAAAGAAAGCATATTAAAAGCAGCAAGGGAAAAACAACAAATAACACACAAGGGAATCCCCATAAGGTTAACAGCTGATCTCTCAGCAGAAACTCTACAAGCCAGAAGGGAGTGGCAGGACATACTGAAAGTGATGAAGGAGAAAAACCTGCAACCAAGATTACTCTACCCAGCAAGGATCTCATTCAGATTTGATGGAGAAATTAAAACCTTTACAGACAAGCAAAAGCTGAGAGAGTTCAGCACCACCAAACCAGCTTTACAACAAATGCTAAAGGAACTTCTCTAGACAAAAACACAAGAGAAGGAAAAGTCCTATAATAACGAACCCAAAACAATTTAGAAAATGGGAATAGGAACATACATATCGATAATTACCTTAAATGTAAATGGACTAAATGCTCCCACCAAAAGACACAGATTGGCTGAATGGATACAAAAACAAGACCCATATATATGCTGTCTACAAGAGACCCACTTCAGACCTAGAGACACATACAGACTGAAAGTAAGGGGATGGAAAAAGATATTCCATGCAAATGGAAACCAAAAGAAAGCTGGAGTAGCAATTCTCATATCAGACAAAATAGACTTTAAAATAAGGACTATCAGAAGAGACAAAGAAGGACACTACATAATGATTAAGGGATCGATCCAAGAAGAAGATATAACAATTGTAAATATTTATGCACCCAACATAGGAGCACCTCAATACATAAGGCAAAAACTAGCAGCCATAAAAGGGGAAATCGACAGTAACACATTCATAGTAGGGGACTTCAACACCCCACTTTCACCAATGGACAGATCATCCAAAATGAAAATAAATAAGGAAACACAAGCTTTAAATGATACATTAAACAGGATGGACTTAATTGATATTTATAGGACACTCCATCCAAAAACAACAGAATACACATTTTTCTCAAGTGCTCATGGAACATTCTCCAGGATAGATCATATCTTGGGTCACAAATCAAGCCTTGGTAAATTTAAGAAAATTGAAATTATATCAAGTATCTTTTCCGACCACAACGCCATGAGATTAGATATCAATTATAGGAAAAGAGCAGTAAAAAATACAAACACATGGAGGCTAAACAATACACTACTTAGTAACGAAGTGATCACTGAAGAAATCAAAGAGGAAATTAAAAAATACCTAGAAACAAATGACAATGGAGATACAACGACCCAAAACCTATGGGATGCAGCAAAAGCAGTTCTAAGAGGGAAGTTTATAGCAATACAAGCCCACCTTAAGAAGCAGGAAACATCTCGAATAAACAACCTAACCTTGCACCTCAAGCAATTAGAGAAAGAAGAACAAAAAAACCCCAGAGTTAGCAGAAGGAAAGAAATCATAAAAATCAGATCAGAAATAAATGAAAAAGAAATGAAGGAAACAATAGCAAAGATCAATAAAACTAAAAGCTGGTTCTTTGAGAAGATTAACAAAATTGATAAACCATTAGCCAGACTCATCAAGAAAATAAGGGAGAAGACTCAAATCAATAGAATCAGAAATGAAAAAGGAGAAGTAACAACTGACACTGCAGAAATACAAAAAATCATGAGGGATTACTACAAGCAACTCTATGCCAATAAAATGGACAATCTGGAAGAAATGGACAAATTCTTAGAAATGCACAAACTGCCAAGACTGAATCAGGAAGAAATAGAAAATATGAACAGACCAATCACAAACACTGAAATTGAAACTGTGATTAAAAATCTTCCAACAAACAAAAGCCCAGGACCAGATGGCTTCACAGGCGAATTCTATCAAACATTTAGAGAAGAGCTAACACCTATTCTTCTCAAACTCTTCCAAAATATAGCAGAGGGAGGAACACTCCCAAACTCATTCTACGAGGCCACCATCACCTTGATACCAAAACCAGACAAGGATGTCACAAAGAAAGAAAACTACAGGCCAATATCACTGATGAACATAGATGCAAAAATCCTCAACAAAATACTAGCAAACAGAATCCAACAGCACATTAAAAGGATCATACACCATGATCAAGTGGGGTTTATTCCAGGAATGCAAGGATTCTTCAATATACGCAAATCTATCAATGTGATTAACCATATTAACAAATTGAAGGAGAAAAACCATATGATCATCTCAATAGATGCAGAGAAAGCTTTTGACAAAATTCAACACCCATTTATGATAAAAACCCTGCAGAAAGTAGGTGTAGAGGGAACTTTCCTCAATATAATAAAGGCCGTATATGACAAGCCCACAGCCAACATCATCCTCAATGGCGAAAAACTGAAAGCATTTCCACTAAGGTCAGGAACAAGACAAGGTTGCCCACTCTCACCACTCTTATTCAACATAGTTTTGGAAGTTTTAGCCACAGCAATCAGAGAAGAAAAGGAAATAAAAGGAATCCAAATCGGAAAAGAAGAAGTAAAGCTGTCACTGTTTGCAGATGACATGATACTATACATAGAGAATCCTAAAGATGCTACCAGAAAACTACTAGAGCTAATCAATGAATTTGGTAAAGTAGCAGGATACAAAATTAATGCACAGAAATCTCTGGCATTCCTATATACTAATGATGAAAAATCTGAAAGTGAAATCAAGAAAACACTCCCATTTACCATTGCAACAAAAAGAATAAAATATCTAGGAATAAACCTACCTAAGGAGACAAAAGACCTGTATGCAGAAAATTATAAGACACTGATGAAAGAAATTAAAGATGATACAAACAGATGGAGAGATATACCATGTTCTTGGATTGGAAGAATCAACATTGTGAAAATGACTCTACTTCCCAAAGCAATCTATAGATTCAATGCAATCCCTATCAAACTACCACTGGCATTTTTCACAGAACTAGAACAAAAAATTTCACAATTTGTATGGAAACACAAAAGACCCCGAATAGCCAAAGCAATCTTGAGAACAAAAAATGGAGCTGGAGGAATCAGGCTGCCTGACTTCAGACTATACTACAAAGCTACAGTAATCAAGACAGTATGGTACTGGCACAAAAACAGAAAGATAGATCAATGGAATAGGATAGAAAGCCCAGAGATAAACCCATGCACATATGGTCACCTTATCTTTGATAAAGGTGGCAGGAATATACAGTGGAGAAAGGACAGCCTCTTCAATAAGTGGTGCTGGGAAAATTGGATAGGTACATGTAAAAGTATGAGATTAGATCACTCCCTAACACCATACACAAAAATAAGCTCAAAATGGATTAAAGACCTAAATGTAAGGCCAGAAACTATCAAACTCTTAGAGGAAAACATAGGCAGAACACTCTATGACATAAATCACAGCAAGATCCTTCTTGACCCATCTCCTAGAGTAATGGAGATAAAAACAAAAATAAACAAATGGGACCTAATGAAACTTCAAAGCTTTTGCACAGCAAAGGAAACCATAAACAAGACCAAAAGACAGCCCTCAGAATGGGAGAAAATATTTGCAAATGAATCAACTGACAAAGGATTAATCTCTAAAATTTACAGGCAGCTCATGCAGCTCAATAACAAAAAAATAAACAACCCAATCCAAAAATGGGCAGAAGACCTAAATAGACATTTCTCCAAAGAAGATATACAGACTGCCAACAAACACATGAAAGAATGCTCAACATCATTAATCATTAGAGAAATGCAAATCAAAACTACAATGAGATATCATCTCACACCAGTCAGAATGGCCATCATCAAAAAATCTAGAAACAATAAATGCTGGAGAGGGTGTGGAGAAAAGGGAACACTCTTGCACTGCTGGTGGGAATGTGAATTGGTTCAGCCACTATGGAGAACAGTATGGAGGTTCCTTAAAAAACTACAAATAGAACTACCATATGACCCAGCAATCCCACTACTAGGTATATACCCTGAGGAAACCAGAATTCAGAAAGAGTCATGTACCAAAATGTTCATTGCAGCTCTATTTACAATAGCCCGGAGATGGAAACAACCTAAGTGCCCGTCGTCGGATGAATGGATAAAGAAGATGTGGCACATATATACAATGGAATATTACTCAGCCATAAAAAGAAACGAAATTGAGCTATTTGTAATGAGGTGGATAGATCTAGAGTCTGTCATACGGAGTGAAGTAAGTCAGAAAGAGAAGGACAAATACCGTATGCTAACACATATATATGGAATTTAAGAAAAAAAAATGTTATGAAGAACCTAGGGGTAAAACAGGAATAAAGACAGAGACCTACTGGAGAACAGACTTGAGGATATGGGGAGGGGGAAGGGTGAGGTGTGTTAGGGCGAGAGAGAGACATGGACATATATATACTAACAAACGTAAGGTAGATAGCCAGTGGGAAGCAGCCACATGGCACAGGGAAACCGGCTCGGTTCTTTGTGGCTGTCTGGAGGGGTGGGATAGGGAGGGTGGGAGGGAGGGAGACAAAGAGGGAAGAGATATGGGAACATATATATATGTATAACTGACTCACTCTGTTATAAAGCAGAAACTAACACACCATTGTAAAGCAATTATACCCCAAAAAAGATTTAAAAAAAAAAAAAAAAAAAAACTCAGACCTTATGTTATCCTTTGAAGCATAAAATTATGTTAATGCACTACATGTTTTTTTAGGAAATTATATTTGTTTTAACGTGCTTCTAGTAGGAAATTGAGTTTAGTGAACTGAGCTTTAATAGGCTGTCCAGCACCATGATGATTATTTCACTCCACCTTCACTAATTTTATTGTACAAATCTACCAGTGTATAACTGACACAAACTCATTGTGTCTTTTTTTTACACATCATTAAAAAAAAATCACACAAAATTTTGTGACTCATGACTCAAGTCAATTTGTTTTTGAAAAAAAATACAAAGCCTTTTCTTTAAAAATAGCACCTGTTTCTTTATTCACATGTAAATCATATCTATAGCCTACTATATGGCTCTGAGAGAGAACAAGCAGGATGACTGTCACTGGGACAGGAGTGACCCCAGCCAGAAGCAAAGAAAAAGGGGGTATGTGTTTAAAATCTTGGAGATAAAACATTCAGTTTGTTTATTGCTCTGTACTGTAGCTCTTGAATATGCTTATTAAAAATATCAGATATTTTTAAGTTTGATAAAGCACACATTTGGCTAATTATCATTTTCAACCTTACCTTTATGGTAAATAATGATCAAAGTAATCCTTTAGAAATGCTGAAATCACAACTACAAAATGAAAAAGACTTCCAAAAAATTAGAATTAAAAGTTGACTTCAATTTTAATGAAAAATAACTATTTTAAAAGTTATATATTCATATATTGTACTTTTATAGGCAAACAATCACACACAGGCTATATGTACGCATACAGATCCCCCTTCTTCTTTGCTTTAAGTCACACTTTCCATGGCAGTTCTCAGCCTTTTTATTGTTTTTATTTTTATTTTTTTAACATCTTTTATTTTTACATCTTTATTGGAGTATAATTGCTTTACAATGGTGTGTTAGTTTCTGCTTTATAACAAAGTGAATCAGTTATACATATACATATGTTCCCGTATCTCTTCCCTCTTGCATCTCCCTCCCTCCTACCCTCCCTATCCCACCCCTCTAGCCTTTTAAAAAAATTTTCCTAGGAGGTCTACTTTCCCCTCCCTAAAGAGGGAAGCCCTGCAGGGGAGAGAGTATAACATGTCAGATTCTTATGAGCTAGAAAGAGAAGTCTCAGCTAAGGAAATTGATTTGCTGATGAATTAATATAGTATCAGATTTCCCCACAAATTGCTGTGGGGCAGTTTGGCCTCACACCATCAGCCATCAGATGACCATTTCATGCTACTCTTCTTTGCTGTGAACTGTTAACACATCAACCTCTTTGGACCGCCCTGTATCTATGAGAAGGAAATGTGGCTACCATGAGGTGAATACCAGTACAAGATCTCAGGTTTGGAATTCTAGTTTCAACCCTATCCCTGTCTCATTATGTGAGTAGCTCACCAGTACTTATTCCCCAAATCACATTTACCTCCTGTCTCCTTAATGCTACTTATACTTAAAATTAACAGAGGTGGGATATACGAGTCTATAGATCAAAGACATAGCTAGTTAATGCATATTCTAGGCCTAATTCCTCTGGCACCAAACTCCTGTTGCTTATTTCATCAGCAAGGTCAAATGCTGCAGGTGCGTAACAGTATAAGCCCAGTACTCTTCACTTAGGGAAATGATTCTGAAAATGTTAGTCCTTGTATGTGGTACCTAAATTAGAGACCAATAAGTATTTTCAGATGATTTTTGGGTTTCAAATCATTTCAAAGGAGGCTGAAACATAAATAATTTAAGTTTCTGAGGTCCTGATTTTCCTAATATCTACCCAGATGCCAATAAGTGTGCATGCAAATCCCAATCTAAACAAGAATAATGCTAAATATTGTCATGAACTGAAACTTTCCAAACTACGATATACTGTGGCATCTTACCAATATGTTGTCACCAACTAATCTCTACAATTCTTTACTTTGAATCTTGGAAATTCTTCAACTAATTCTCACTCATTAATTTCTTGTTTTGGCTTAATAAAACTGTTACCAAGGACTTCTTGTTAAGTTTTATTTTCTAAGTCAGTGCTGTGCTTTCTTTTTTACACAATAAACATCTTCCTCTATTACTAGTAAGCTAAGCCTCTGAATTTTAATTATATTTGTCCTAATCTTACCCTATTAACCCTGTGACTATATATAAATTTCCAAATTGGCCAGTAAAACAATAAATCTTACCCCTTTGAAAGTTAAAAACCCTGTGAGAATCTGATAAAAGCCAAAGACCCTAGTCCTCGGAAAACACACACACACACACACACACACACACACACACACACACACACACAAAGCTGCATTTATTATAGCCATATAACAGAATAGTTTAGAGTTTAGGCTTTGGAGAAGTTCATGCTTCATCCCTTACAAGCTGTAATGTCCTCATTTGCTAAATCAGGATATTAAACTTATAAAAATCTGTATGGGCCTATGCACTGTTTAAATTTTTTATAAATAAGATCTTTTGCATTACATTTTGCCCCCCATACGAATATGTTTTAGAGTCAAAAATCCTCATAAATAAGACCTAATCCTGGAATGACATAGGAGGAAAGAGGTATTTTTATGTGTAAGCTGCTTGTGAATGTTTTACTAAATAATTTGTTCATGATTTTTCTATAATTCTTGTCTAATTTCTTTTATATAATTCTAGGCAAAATTTTAGAAACATCTATCAATCTAGTCTCTAGACACTGATTATCTCTAATGAGGGATGGAATTATCAAATGCCTAATTGAATGCACTCCCCGAACATTATGAAGATTGTTACCCATCCTTACCTTGGGAAGTTAGCAATATGTCACCTTCTACATGACATATTATTAAGTTTTTCAAATACGTTTATGTCATAGAGTTTCTTTATTTTGCTACTGGACTTTTCCTGGTTCTTTGTCTGTATCTGTACATACACAGCTTTAAAATTCAGTATCAAAGCTTGGACAAATGTGAATTTTTGGTAATTTTCTTTTCAAACATAGTTTAGATCACAGTAACACAAATACGTTTCTAAGAACAAACTCATTAAAACTAAAACATTACCAAGTCTCAGCTAATGGCCGAGTTAAGGTGACTTCATTATTAAAAATGTCAGTCTTTACCCAAATAGTGTTGTCTATGACAGCGATTTTCAACCTAGTAGGACCCCAACGCACCTGAGGAACATGGCACATGCCCAAATCACAGCAGTAAAGCTCATCTGGCTGGAAGATGGGGGAGAACAGAGGAGGAGGGCCAGAGTTGAGAACCACTACTCTAGTAAAATGATATTTTCTCGTGGTCCATACCATGTTTTAAGAATGAGCTGAAGGTATTGGCTAATCATGAAAGGAATTGCACTCTATCACCATGTAAAAAAAGAAATGAATCAGGGTATTGTCTCAGTTATTGTAGGCCATGATATACATGTGGTAGGGGGGTAAAAGTGTTTCTTCCTTAAAAAAAGATCTTTGGTTTACATATCAGAAGGCTTAGTTGATCATACTTCACCTAGGAATACATCATATCTTTGTAATTATTAAGTGATTTATTAGTCAGTACATAGGGCTCTGTTTCCAAGTAGGACACATTTTACAGAGTTTAGAACTAATCTTAAGAAACAAACACCTGGGCTTCCCTGGTGGCTCAGTGGTTGAGAGTCCGCCCGCCGATGCAGGAGACACGGGTTCGTGCCCAGGGCCGGGAAGATCCCACATGCCGCGGAGCGGCTGGGCCCATGAGCCATGGCCACGGAGCCTGCGCGTCCTGAGCCTGTGCTCCACAATGGGAGAGGCCACAATGGTGAGAGGCCCGCGTACCAAAAGAAACAAACACCCTCTGAACTGAAGTTGGGATTAAGTCATCCATGTGTAGAAGAACCTTCCCAAGGAGATGATATGTAAACGTGAACCTAGAAAAACTAGCTAGTCTTCCAATCCAATCCACTCTCCCAAACCAGGATATACCTTAATTAGTCAGTTATTTGGTAATATGTCAGGCATGAGGAGATGATAAATGGGAACTGGGGAGGAAGAATCGATCAGTTTTTTTCTCCATCCTGGCTACTGGAAAGCTCAGGCTAAAATTTAAAACCCACCTCTGTCAAGCATGCAGGATTTAACAGACCTGAATTTTCCATGCAAACATCAAGTCCTCCCCACCTTTTTTTTCTTTATTGGATCCCACTTTCTTCTTTTTTTTTAATTGAAGTATGGTTGATTTACAATATTTCAGGTTTGCAGCAAAATGATTCAGTAATACATATATATGTACGTATATATTCTTTTTTCAGATTCTTTTCCATTATAGGTTATTACAAGATATTGAATATAGTTCCTTGTGCTATACAGTAGGTCCTTGTTGTTTATTTTATATACAGTAGTGTGTATTTATTAATCCCAAACTCCTAATTTATCCCTCCCCCTGCCTTTCCCCTTTGATAAGCATACCACTTTCTTATTTAAAATGTTAAAAATCTTACAATAGTTTATTGTGTGTATTATTACAAACAATTTTAAATCACATATTAAAATTATAAACATTCCCACTATCTGGCTCTGCACAGGAGAGAGGGTTCTCCAAAGAGCAGACAAGAGTACATCTGCAAATTGGCTTTCCAAGTACCTGACATTATTTACATTCTTGGAGACCTAACAATCCACACTCTCAAAGCTTGATTCCAACAGCATTAAGATCATGCAACTACCTACCTGGAGTCTATATTCCTAAGCAGCCTTTGGGCACAAATTCACATTTCTCCATAGGAGAGTTTGTACTGACCAATACACATGAGTATTCTGGGTTTTTTGGCCTAATTTTCTTTGTAAATTTTCAAGTTGGCATTCCAGTTTATTAATTGAGCTCTTCTGAGTTCAGTTCATGTGAGTCAGTCCTCTAAAACCTTACCAATTTTTGTTGATCTGGTAGAATTTTGTTGCTGATCATTGGCAGATGATGAATGGCCCCTGAAGCCTTTGTTCCGCACCCAAAGCCCTGCCCCCCTCCCCGGGTTGCGGGGAGATCCCAGAGTAGCCAGAAAACCACTCTTTGGCTCCATTCCCCTTGAAGAGGAAAACAACCTCATTACACTTTTACATTTGCTATTAATTCATTTTGAGATGCCACTGAACTTGAACGTTTCTCAGCATAAAACCTTCTACTACGCTGTTGGTGAGGTAGCTGGTGGGACTTACTTCAGACAACAAAAATACAAAGCAGCTGTGTTTAGGTCTGAAATCTACTAAAGTTGCCCAATCTCTGGCATTTTCTTTCCTTTGCAAAAACTTCTTTATTTTGAGATCTTCTGAATAATCCATCAGATGCCTTTGAGTAGGAGACTTGTCTGTTTATTTATTCCTTCATCTAACAAACATTTATTGAGCACCTTCTATGTGTTAAATGCTGTCCTAGGTGTTAGTTCCTGCATTATGAAACTCTAGTGAGGAATACAGATATTTTTAAGTACATAAATAAATGTTTCCTTATACGTTGTGATAAAAGACATGAGAAAAAATAATTGGTTGCTAAAGTAGATAATAACAAGGGAGAGAACTCGTGTTAGATTTTAGAGCCAGAGCACACCCTCCTGCTTCCCAAGAGATGCCTTTTAACTGGGTGAACATATGTGCCCATTTGACTGGGACAGTCCTAGTTAAGGCCAGTTGTCCCAGCATAATTATTAATAGAGCCTCCTTTCCCACTGAAAGTATCCTGGTTAAGATAATAAATTATATGGTCACACTAATTTTAAACAAAGTAGAAACTAGGTAAACTGCTAGACCTATAAGGGATAATGATTTCTAAGTACTTTGGAAAACATCCTGAGGTGAAGCTAAGCCTTAGTAGTGTAATGGGCTGAGATTAACTTCGTTCCTGGCTTAATTCCAGGGGAAAATCACAGCTTCAAACATAATGTATTTAAGGGCATGAAATCAATGTTGAGTGAAGAGAAATGGAGAATGGGCTCTTCAGTAAATAAAACTTGAACCCTTTTCAACATTGTGAAGGCAGAATTAGCAGAAGAGAAAACCCTAGGCCTTCGGCATAATGGAAACCTAGAAACATTTTTATATGAAAACAGATAGCAGAATGTAGTCATAAAACACATAAACTGAAGGAACCTTGGAAATCAGCTCATACAGATCCCCCATCTTAGAGAAAATGATGCTACAGGACATAAATGTGAACTGTACACTTTGAGGCTGAGAATCACTGTATCATATAACGCAAAAAACAAAGGATGTGGACACAGGCCACCTGTGTTATAGTCACAGTTCCTCAGGTTCATCACTTATTTTCTCTTTCCTCGGTTCCTTCAAAAGGAATCCCCAAATCAAAACACCCTCCCTACTATCTCCCAGGATTATTGTGAAGATTAAATAAAATCATATAAGCTATAAAGGGCTTTGCAGCTGTAGTTGTTGGTAATACATTCATTAGCTTAGCCCATGTTCTAAGCAAAAAGGTCTAATGTTACCACGAAGTTATAGCAAGAAGTTTCCATGCCCTTTTGAGTTGAATAAAGGGGATACTGATGAGGGTTTTATAGCTCTCATATTCCTCCCTTCTCTCATCCCTCAAAATTCACCAAATTAAATACAAATAAAACATGGTAATTAGGCAATTGACCAAAAAATAGAGCTTTACACACACTGGTTTGGGTTGAGGAGGCCATATCTATAAAAGAATAATATGTACCATGGTTACACAAACGTCTTCCCTTTTCGGATTGGATTACTACAAACCTAAACAGGTTCGGCAACAGCTGTTCTGAAACAACTAAACACATTTGAAACGAGGAATATAAAGCTGAGAGTGAAATCTGAGCTTTTAAAATGTGCGTGGTTATACAGGATAAATAGTCTAGCATGAGTGCTGTGAAAGGCAGCACTAAAATGGTAAGAACTGGAATCATAAAAAGTTCTCCTACACAAATGGGCCAGTGATTTTGTTTTCAAGCTGGACAACATACTCTTTTTTTTTTTTAGGAGTTCAAGATGCATTTTTTTCTCTTTGAATAAGCCATCTTTTAAAAAATTTTTATTGGAGTATAGTTGATTTACAATGTTGTGTTAGATTCAGGTGTACAGCAAAGTGATTCAGTTATACATATAGACATATTCATTTTCTTTCAGATTCTTTTCTCATATAGGTTACCACAGAATATTGAGTAGAGTTCCCTGTGTTATACAGTAGGTCCTTGTTGGTTATCTATTTTGCCTATAGTAGTGTGTGTATGTTAATCCCAAGCTCCTGATTTATCCCTCCCCCACCCATGTTTCTCCTTTGGTAACCATAAGTTTGTTTTCAATATCTGTAAGTATGTTTCTGTTCTGTAAATAAGTTCATTTGTATCATTTTTTAAATCAGATTCCACATATAAGTGGTATCATATGATATTTGTCTTTCTCTGCCTGACTTACTTCACTTAGTATGATAATCTCTAGGTCCGTCCATGTTGCGTCAAATGGCATTATTTCTTTTTTTATGGCTGAGTAATGTACCATTGTGTATATATTCTTGAATATATACAAGAGATCTGTTAAAACTTTGTAAGGAGTTAAGTGAATCTGGTGAACATATTGAATGAGTTCAGGTAAGCTAGGCCTCAGAGACAAAAATGCGTTAGGACAAATATGATAGAAGTTTACCTGTTCATGGAAGAATCCAACCAAGTGTTCCTGGTTGGTGGGGGTTCTTCTGCACACAGTGGATGGTGGACTCTGTGGCTCTGCCCTCCCTTACATCCTCACCATCAGTTGCATCCAGCCAGCGAAAAGGCAAAACAGTCTGGAGGAAGCACAGCTTCTTACAAAGCCATGGCCCAGACACAGCACAGCTTGTCCTCTGATCTGACTGTCTAGAACTCAAGCTCATGGCCACACCCAACTCCAAAAGAGTCTAGGAGGCAGGTTCTAATTGGGAAGAAAAGAAGAGCGTGGATTTTGATAAACAGCTAGTGTTCTCTGCTATAGATAAGATTTCTAGTTACATTAGTTCTGTGCCAGGACTGACAGTGGAGTGGAAGTAAGACCAACAAGGGAAATAGGACATGAAATGACCCACCTTCCATTTGCAGCTTTCCCCATCCTACATTGTGCCCCAAAGAATGCCCAGGTCCTTATAAAGCTGACAAAGTGTGAACAAGGGGCAGAGAGTTACTGCCCTGTGTCAAATTCTTTATGTCTAATATTTTACTAATAGTTAAAAGAGATCGGTTTAAGCCATGCTGGCCTTGTGGTAGCATTAGACAAAAGTCTTTGGCCAGATTACGGGCAGATCCCTTCCCTGTAACCTATATGGTACCCTGAAATCCTTAGGCTTCCTAGAATTTTTCATTTGACACCTTGGCAATGATTTGCAATTGCATAATTTTCAACCACAGAGAGTTTTAGGAACTCTAGACATTGAGACCTCTGGGACCCAAACCAATTTAAGTTATGCCCCTACTTTTCTCATCATTCTGGAAGGTGATCCCTGACTTAGCCACAAACTACTTTGAAAGTGGAGAAACCACTGGGAAAGAAGAAAGTAAGGCTTGGCTGTGGGGCTTGGTGTTTAAGTGAAAGGCAATACCTCAGGAAATTGTGAAACCACCCGTCGTTAAGTAGATGGTGTGAAGATGGAGAATATTATCTAAAAATACAAGACTCTGGCAGAAAAAGTTACTTTTCAGCTACCATTTGTGTCTCTGATTGTCTGCCTATTTTTCTCTTTCTCAGATGAGGCAGAAATTGGATTCCTAGATTTAATCTTTCCTAGCTAGATAATAACAGGTTTATTATTTCAATCAAATTATATTTTTAATGCAAGGGACAAAGATATTTTTGAGAGAATATAATGATGTACCATGGACTTTAAGCATAACAAAAAGGGAAATGAAGTCTGAGGGGTTTTAGGATAGAACATGGCAGGAGGTGAGGGGATATTAATGGGCTAGCTGTTTTTGCTGGAGTCACTGACATGCCAGTCTTAACCCTTCCCCTGCAGGGGGAATCAGACCCATAAATAGACCTTGCTCTGTTGTTGAAATTGAAATTCTAGAACATGCTAAAATTCTAGAAACTCTACAACAATTTCTGATAAAGCTGGGTTGGGAAGCACGGCTTGGAATTACAGCCACAGAGAGGTTGCTTAAAACTACATCCATCCTGATTCAGACTGACTTGCCCATCCACTTGAAAGGGGGCTGATCTGAGAGGGAGTTCCCAAGAGCCCCCTGGAAGGGTTTGGGAGGGAGCGGGGGAGAGAGATGTGGCTGTACGGGGAGGGAGGGCAGATATGTGAGAGGTCAAGAGTCTGGGGAATGACAGATGACCTGAGAGGTTTGCGGGCAACTGAGGAAACAGAAATCAGAGGCAGAATGGATTTGGCCTTGATTCTGACAAAAATTAGAGCTTTACACACAGGCATGAGAGAGTCCAGCTGAGGGCAGGCAGGAGCCCTGGTTTTGAGCTCACAGGTAATTGAGGAGGGTCAGTAATAGTCAACAGCTGGGAGCAATTAACCAGTGGTATGCAAATCCATGTGCCTGATGCACAGTGAGACCAAACAATTCCAAAACTTCGGAGTTTGAAGCAGGGAAAGGTTTACTGCATGGCCATGCAAGGAGATGGGTGGCTCATGCCTTAAAATCCCCCAACTCCCCCAAAGCTTTCAGCGAAGCCCTTTTACAGAAAAGGTGAGGAAGGGGCGTGGTTTGTTGTTGCAAACTTCTGGGTGCCAGATCCATTTTGTTTTTCTTGAGTTCAGGTCACAATGTTCCTGTAAATCTCCACCAAACAAATGTTATTCTCTGTTCTGACACGAAAGGGCAAGGTCCCAAGGCTCCAGGTCCAGACTCTGGCTAAGAGGAGGGGGTCCCTGGGCTGGACCGTTACCCTGCCCGGGAGTGTTCATCCAGCACCCATCCTGGGTCCTCCCACCCCCAGGACCAGGTCCCCAGACCCCACCCAGCTGTCATCACTGAGGGAGCCAGGTGCCCGGGACCCAGCCGGCCCTCAGGCTCCTCAGGCCGCCCAAACGGGGGCCGGGGGCCGGTTCCCGAGGACTGCGACCCATGGAGGCTGCCGCGGCCATTAGGTCTCGGAGGCGGGGATGGGGGAGAGGCTCACTGCCGCTTCAAGGCCTGCGCCGGGTCAGTGTGCAGCCGCGGCGAGGGCTCTGGAGCCCTGCGGGACACAGCCCTCAGTCTGCGCCCTGCCCCCAAGCTCAGGCACCAGCCCAAGGCGGAAGGGCCTGGAGGACCCCAGGCAGAAGGCAGAGATCCACCTGATCCTCCTCTCTCTGCTCTCTCTGCTGGGAGGACCACTGTGAGCCTGACCACAGAACGGGACCTCTAAGCATTGCGCTAAGGGTCTAGCAATTACGGCCGCGTGCTAAGGGAGGGCACGCTCGCCCCGCCCCATTACACCAGGAACGCGTAATTTTCCGTGAGGGTCACCGCAACTTCTGGCTGGGCTGGGTTGCCCTTCCTCACGGTTCGCAGGTTAAAGAAAAATTATTCGTGACACTTGTTAAAGAACGGTAAGTCTGACTTTAGTCGGGGGATTGTTACCGTAGGTGTAGGGACCACTGCAATGGGGTGTTGCAGCAGGACAGAGATTAGGCTCCACTCTGAATACCACAAGGAAAAGTGGGGATTTATAGTCAAGGAGCAGAGTGGGAGCCAGTGGATGGAAAATTACTCAGAAAACATCAGGGGTGAGGAGGGATTCTGGGCAAATTGACCTAGCAGAATTGCTGAAGGTAGGCCAGGGTGATCAGACGTCACCTGGCGGGGGTGGGGGTGGGGTGGGATCAGGTTCAGAGATCCGGGGTGATCAGATATCGAAATGGTGAGGCTGCCTCAACTAATTTAGTAGGGTTCTTGCTAAAAGTGGACAATGCAGAGAGGAACATGGAAGTCCAAAATCGAGGCCTACTTGAAAGAGCTCAGAAGAGCCTGATTAGAGTGTGGTCGAGGTGACAATCTTTGTCAGTAGAAACATCTTCAACAACCTCAGAATGAGAGGGGACACTGGAAACTCAGAAACCCGCACGTTTTCTGGCTGGGAAGATTGTCTGTAACTCTCTCTTTCTGTGAATTTGCCTCTAAATTCATTTTTCAAAATATTTGAAACTCTCTCAATATATGTAAAACGTTATTAGTTTGAACCATATAAACCTGTCAGTTTTGTAGTAAAAAGTCTGTCAAAATCAGCAGTTTCATGTGATTCAACTTAATTCTGAAGGGAAGAATAGGTTCCTTGGGCACTTGCATTTTCAATGTCAGGCAGTAAAGACTTCAGGGTTGGGAAACCCCCAGGGTACACCTAAAAGCCTCAGGGTTCAGGTTGTCCTCAGAGAACCGAAGAATAACCCTGATGCCCTGGTCACTGAAATCCTCAGTAATTCTATGTTACCACGGATAATAGCACAATTTCCTGGTGTGATTAATTCAGTGACCTCGGCAGATTTTTAAACCCTGAGACAAGAACCCAAACTCTACCTGCTTCACTCAATAAATGACCTTGATGCCTCGTTCTCAGAGAATAGAGGCTATTGGGTAAGAATTTCCTCAAACTCCACCCAGACATCAGGTATTTGTCTGCAGATGAATTCAGTTAGATTATCTGCATGCCCTTGGGTATAGTGCTGAAGAATCAACTTGGAAACCTTCATTCTGATTCTTTTGTATTGAGCCACAATACAGATGCATAGCAATTCACACATATATAATTGTTAGGTGCTTGTACCAGAGACTGACACCACCAACCCATCCTGCATACTGCCACCAGGGTGATCTTACTAAAATACAAATCTGAGGGTGTCATGTTTATGATTTAAAGGGATCAAATGCCTTGACTTTGTTGAGGAATCCCAGTGCTCCCTACTTCTCCCGTGTTACCCCACATGCAGCCTCGCCTTCGCCATGCTCAGATACTTTGCTTCCTGGAGTGCATGGTGCATTTCATGCATTTGCATTTTCCACATGCTGATTCTTCAGCCTGTAAGTTTTCTTCCTGTCAAGACTTCTCTAAGTTTTCTCTACTGTAAGAAATATTTGAGTAAGTTGCCCTTTCTCAATGATCCTCTTAGCATACTTCTTTCCTTGTCTTTATCTCACTGTATTTTTAGTCTTAGTTTGTTAATCTCACTCACCAGGCATTGCATTAGATAGACACAATGAATTTTGAGTAGAAACTTCATGAAATAACATGCTCAAAATATGAGTTAAGAATGAATAATTGCCTACAGATTTAGCTCCCTAGCTCCCTAGGTCCTAAAAATGTAAGAATATGTCTAATTTTGCATAGTTATACTTTATAATACTGAAAAGGTTCACAATTTAATCTTCTGTTAATTATTTTTGTGCACTGAGGCAATCCTTTTAAATAGTTTTGATAATAGCTAACAGTTACTGAGCCCATATTCTGCACCAGGCACCATGCTAAGTGCTATATATACCTGGCTTAATTCTTGAAACTACACTTACAGTTCTCATTTTAAAGATGAGAAAACTGAGTAGAGATTCTCTTCAATTTATTTGATTGATAAATATGGATTTTACATATCCTGTTTGTTTTTAATTCTTTTCACCTGAATTCCAGCTGAAGCACTAAAATGTAATATCTGAAACATATCACATTTTTGATTAAAAATATAAATATCTTGATCTAGTAATTCAATTTCTACTTTTTTAAAATTTAGTTATTTATTTTTGGCTGCATGGGGTCTTCGGGCTTTCTCTAGTTGCGGAGAGCGGGGGCTATTCTTTGTTGCAGTGTGTGGGCATCTCTTTGCGGTGGCTTCTCTTGTGGAGTACGGGCTCTAGGCGCACGGGCTTCAGTAGTTGTGGTGCCTGGGCTCAGTAGTTGTGGCTGGTGGGCCCCAGAGCGCAGGCTCAGTAGTTGTGATGCATGGGCTTAGTTGCTCCGCAGCATGTGGGATCTTCTCGGACCAGGGCTCGAACCTGTGTCCCCTGCATTGGTAGGCGGATTCTTAACCACTGTACCACCAGGGAAGTCCCTCAACTTCTACTTCTTTTTCTACTATTTCTATTTGCTTCAATAAGCACCTGGTGAAACTTCTCCTAATTCCCTTTTGGAAGTTCCTTTTCTTTCAGTTTTATTTAGAGTTTCCAAGTTTAGAATCACTGAACAGCAACTGGATCTACAGTGCTATCCAGATCATTCAAAAGGTATATCCCTGCCTGTGGATTTTCGATTGAAATAAAATAAGATGACATGAAGCACAGAGAAGATGAATGGCTTGAGCTGATGGGCAGCATTTGGAATTGGTTTTGTTTTCTTAGAGAATTGCAGTATCATTTTTCTTTGTCCTATCCCGTCTCTGCTGATTCTGTCTAGGGGATGTCTTTTAATGTGAAAAATTGAGTAATAGCTTCATAAGAAGTCCAGAGAAAATGCCTCCTGGATCCCAACTTATCCTCAATTCACATAACCTGCTTCCCCAGAGTAATGGGCTTTTTTTCTTTATTCAATTAGACCTCAATTATGACCCAGGAAATCAGTCTCTGGACTAAACGGGAGTAAATAGCAGGTAAGAAACAAACAAGACACATCACGCTTTTGCCTGGGACTTCTTTGGGTCAATGGTTTCGTCTTTAAGAGTTCTGGTGAGGTAAGTTCTAAGTTTTCAGACTGCTCACTTAAGCTATAAGTCAGAAGCTTCTGGTATCTTGTTGCTAGGACTCGAAATCGAGCACAGGTGAGGTTATAACACGCACGTAGGGGCACATACACACACACCAACAAGGGCTAAAGGAAACTAAAACAGGAAATACTAATTCTTAAAACACAATTAAATCCAAGTGTTAATGATCCTTTTGCAGGCATGAAATGGCAGTGTGCATAAAGTAAAAGTACAAGATCAAAACAACACCACCAAGCTCCCCTTCACTCTCTGGCCCACACCGTTTCCCCCCAGCAAAGAGACGAAACAATCAGCTCCAGCTGTCTCCACTCAGAGGGGACTTCTGACACAATCTGGCTGATGATCAGAGTTATGGGTGGACCTATATATCAGTAAACATGTATATTCTCCCCTATGTATTCTGATTCCTGGTCTAGGAGAATCTATGTTTTGAAAAAGCTCCACCTATAGTGCAACGTACTAGCAAACAAAAACCCAGAAAGAACCTGCAGCAAATTCTGTCTTCCACTGACACCTACTCTTTCCATCAGAAAAAGATTACAGGACCCGGAGCAAGTCTAGAACTGCCACAAGTCTGTTTTACTGAGGATTCTCAGCAGAGTCTTTCTCTGACTTTCTGATTAGCCTTATGAATTAAGGCAAGTGAGTAAATCAGGTTTCCCCAACCTGAAGCATCTATTTTCTTGCTCCTCAAAGGAGCATTGGCATCACCCACATGATTGGCAGCACCCACCCATTACTGAATCAGAATCTGCATTTTATCAACAGCCCCACAGTATTTGTAGGCGCATTAAAGCTTGGGAAGCTCTGCTCTCTCTCTCTCCATCTTTGATAGCTTCCAAGTCGATTCTTAGAAGGTGGTCCTAGTCATGTCCTTCTGGGCTAGTGTCTTTTCCTGAAAATCTGTACAGTTCTGAGTCCCTCCAGGATCCTGCCCAATTCTTCAATCAAAAAAGGATGGAGTCTCAACCTTAAAGCTGAGCTGTTGCTTGGGGCCCTGCTGCCTGCCTGCAAAAATTCCTCATGCCAACATGGACCCCCTCCAAACTGTCTCCAAGAGGATTATTTATAGCTGGGCCTCACTAACCTTGCAGCAGGAACATGCTGTTAAATGTGCAGAACATTCTGAGGACAGCTATTTGTTTAAAATGCCATCTGTTAGATGCTCTCCCTTTTATGAAATAGAAGACATAATCTCAAGTCATTCAAGAAAGGCATGGAAATCATGCTTTGCAACTCATAGTCCAACGCTAAGTAGTAGTCAGTTTATACATATATACAGTTCAGGGTATAGAGAAATATAGCACCAAAAATTATTAATGTTGATACTAAGTTAAAATTCCAAATGAAAAACATATTTGGTTAACAATTTCCTGTAAGAATTTACTCAAATAGTACTACTTAATCTATGGAGGAGTGAAGTACATATCCTTGAAGTCCTTGAAATACTGATAATGGGTAAATGTTAAGAAATTGAGGGAATTCCCTGGCGGTCCAGTGGTTAGAACTCCACGCTTCCACTGCAGGGCGCCCAGGTTCGATCCCTGGTGGAGGAACTAAGATCCCACAAGCCACGCGGTGCAGCCAAAAAAAAAAAAAAAAAAAAAAACTTGAAATTTGAGGTGTTAAAAGTTGTCTGATTATATATCTTGATTACATAGTCAGCTCAGTTTCAAGTTTAATGAAAAAGGGTTATCTGCCTGTCAATCAAATATTAACTGAGAACTTACTATATTCTGTTTGCTCTATGCAGAATGACCAGTTTTCACTTAACATTTACTAAAAACCTACTATGTGTAGGATATTGTGTACTCATAAAGATGAGTAAAATACTGTCCCTGCCCTCGAGGAGTTTGCGACCTACAAGAGCAACGCATGTAAACAAAAGGAATGTGACCAAGTTCTGTGGAGCATTTGTGGGCTACAGGAATGCTCTCAAGGAGGAGGGTCAGTTCTGTCTTGGGGAGGCCACAGGTTTATAAAGGCAATACTCAAAGGATCTTTCAGGCAGAGGGGTTAGAACAGCAAAGGAATGGAAGCATGACACTGCCTGTTACATTCAGAGACCTGTGGGAAGTTCAATATGCTTGCAATTCAGTTTTTTTTTTCAAAATGACAACATAAAGTGTTTCAGAAATTCATCATTACATAAAAAGTAATTTTATGTACCACTGTTATTGTACAAAACTAATGTTATACACTGGATCAAACATACAAATATAATAGATTTCATATTTTGCTAACCCTTCCTTAGATCACTCTTCCTTTTTAAGAAAGAATACATGGACATATATACACTACTAAATGTAAAATCGATAGCTAGTGGGAAGCAGCCGCATAGAACAGGGAGATCAGCTCGGTGCTTTGTGACCACCTAGAGGGGTGGGATAGGGAGGGTGAGAGGCAGGGAGACACAAGAGGGAAGAGATATGGGAACATACGTGTATGTATAACTGATTCACTTTGTTGTAAAGCAGAAACTAATGCACCATTGTAAAGCAATTATAATCCAATAAAGATGTTAAAAAAAAGACTATATAAAGATCTTCAACAAATCAGTATAAAAAAGTAGACAACTCAATAGAAAAATGAATAAAAGACTTTTAACGGTCACTTCACAGAAGATAATACACAAATATAAGAAAGTTATTGGGCAATAAAAAAAAGAAAGAATACACTTAACATCCTTTTTTTTTTTTCAAAACAAACAAGTTTTTATTGAAGTATAGTTGATTTACAATGTTGTGTTAGTTTCAGGTGCACTGCAAAGTGATTCAGTTATATATGTATTCGTTTTCGGATTCTTTTCCATTATAGGTTATTACAAGATATTGAGTATAGTTTCCTGTACTATGCAGTAGGTCCTTGTTGTTTCTGTTTTATACGTAGTAGTGTGTTTCTGTTAATCCCAGACTCCTAATTTATCCCTCCCCCTCTTTGCTCATTCTTAATTAACTGTGAGATGTTTGAAAGCTAGACCTTGGTATAGACAGGCATGCAGACACACAACGTAAGGCTTTACTGGGCAGGATAACAATAGTGACTACTTTCGTAGATAGAATGCCAGATTTCAGTCAGACTAAACTCTCAACAATTCTTTTTACTTTGCTTTTACTTATGTTTTATGGAAATGTCAATTACAAAATTGTAAGGTCTAGCTTGGAATTTAGTTTTGTGAGGTGAGGCAGGCAGATGGCACTGGAGCCGTGGGCAGGGGCTAGACCACCCATGTTAATGTTTTGGGACTTCCTTCCTTTGGGTGAAGGAGAAGCCATCAAATATTTTTGAGCAGGGAAAAGTATCAGTTCCTGGGTTAAGCCCATTACGTAAGTTAATTCTACTCTCAAAACAACTCTATGGGATAGTATTATACCCATTTCCAGTTGAACAAACAGGTTCAATGTTTCACAGCTAAGACTTGGCAGAGTATGGATGCAAACACAGATCTGTCTGACTCTACAGTCTGCGCTTCTCTATCAAATAAAATATCCCTGATATGGATAAATTACCAAGCTAAAGGTCTACTATACATAAAGCAAATGGAAAGTAAAAGCCTCACACTCCATGATCTTGACAGTAAGAGCAAGAGGAATTGGAGGTGGTAGGTAGTGATGGGAGTCTTTACATGTTGGAACAATCAATTCCACATAGTGTGGTACTGAAGTTGGAAAGTGAGGGCAATTGGAGAGAGAGAGAAACTCTTCCTTGTCTTCTATGTATACCATAGCAATATTATGGGATGTTTATACCCCCAGAGAACTCTGTGAGCTGGGTACTTCTGGCTTTTGATATACTAAAGGGGAAACAAAGGAATCCGTAAAATACCATCCCAAGCCTAGTTTATATGGTTATTCTTCCTACTATAAAATTTTATAGTACATGTCTGGAGCTAAAGAATATGTTATTTCTACAAGCTTTCTTTCTGTAACCAAATCTTAATTTTCCTCTAGGCAAATGGATTCGTCGGGTGGATTAGGGCATAGTTAATGTGCTCACAGAGGCAGCAGAGAAAAAGCATATTAATAATAAAATATTGCTCCCAGTTACATATCATGTGCAGTGTGTCTTTAAGAAGGATTGTGGAAAATGTTGAGTCTCCAGAATGACATAAATTTGCTTACAAATGTGATTTTTATCCAAATTCCAGTTACCCCTTGCCTGGGATAGAGCTGCAAATTTAGGAGTATTTGCAAATACCATGTCTTCCCATTCAAATGAAAATACCTCCACAGTCATCATATAGTCAGGCACACTTTCTTGATATAATAACATGGTACTGCCCATTCACCTCAGACCAACTTTTATATGTATCCTTACTCTGCAAATAATCTCATGTTTCACAAGGCTATATGTACATATATACCCATTCAGTCTCCATCCAAGTCCATGTCCAAACCCATCAAGAAATATTTTTAATCTATCTTGCTCATTGTCTTTATTTGATACTCAGATAAACTAAATATGAGCAACTCCAATGTAATTGGTATGTTTGAGCTTGAAATTACCGCTTTCTTTGTCTCATCAGTGGAGCTGAATGATTTTCACTCATGAGCTGTTAATGAAAATTTCTGGCCCATTTATTCATAAGACTTTCTACTTAAACAGTCCTGTACCATATCTGTACCTGTTTAATTTACTTAGGAACAAGAGCCCATACATTCATTTCCTGTTCTGCTGCCAAAGTTAACCTCCTGGAGTTTTTAAAACTGTGAATCTCTACAGAGTGACAACACAAGGGCAGAACATAGAATAGAAAGAAGGGCTCTGCCTCTTCTCCCCCGTTATTAACTGTCGGCACCAAAGATAGTCCAGACTCGGGATTGATGTTGGCCCCTGGGGATTTCTCATGTGCGTGTGTGTGCAAGGTGATAAGTGCAAAAAAAGAGTCCAGAGTTGGAAACTGCACATTGAAATTAGGAAAAGGGGGAAAGAATATGCACCCAACAAAATGTGCAGTCATTAGGAGACGTGCCGTAACTTTCGCCCGTGCTGCTGGCTCTGGCTGAGCCTCAGTCTAGGTAAATGGCGCCCAGCACTGTGAAGCGTTAGGTTTTTAGAAGTGAAGTTAAACTGATAAATTAGACCTCATTTATTGAACAGCAGTTAGAGCCGATTGCCTAGGGAGTCGTTTGACACCTTTGAAGACCGTGCTAACTTAATTGGTGATAGTTTGGGGGCTGAAGGAAACATTTAAGCCAGGAGCAGCAGGACACCGTGCCGCATGAAAATGGAGAAGGCAAGCATTCTCTCTGACAAGGGGAGTCATCTATAGATTTTTGTGTCCATTGTTTTCGCTTATTTGTGTGTGTGCTTTACTCAGTCAATCAAATATAATTGACACCACTGGGTTCTGTTGTTTTGTAGATGACAGGAGCTAATGCAAGGGAAAAAAGCTGCAAGTAAACTTCCCCCTGAAAGGCTGTGAAAAGGTTTTTCCACAGGGTCCGTGACATTTTTTGCTCAATTGTATTAATTGATGTAGTGACAAGGCACTTGAAAAGATGATGGATACTGATCACTACACCCTTTTTTAAGGTTGGGCTATATCTCGCTATTAGCATAAGCACTTGTTTGTACAAGGAGTGGAGAGCAGCCAGATAGAACAAAAGAAGAAATAAGGCAGCAGCTTACCCACCATATGGGTAAGCACCTGAGAGGGGAGGGCATTGGTCTGTTACATAAGTGTACCAAGGCCACACTGGAGATGGGCATTTAGTTCAAAGACGTTGAACTTCACATCTACTCCCCTAGACCTGTGGTCTTTAAAGAGGTCCTGCCCCAGTTTTTTAATCATTTGCTCAGAGCTACAAATGATTTCTCAGAGTTTTCTTAATGTCCTAACCGCTTAAGCGCCAGGACAAAAGACTAAGGGAAGGCTACTGGTGCCGGGGCTAGGGTGATTCAGGCTAGGGGAGCTAGAGGTTTGGGGATGCTCATTCCTCAGTCAGAGTCAGTGGCAGTGATGTGTTAGAGGAAGCCACATGGCTTAGCAAGACCGTGCCAGGGCTGAAATGACTTTGGCTACTCATGGATAGAGCTATTCAAAGAAGACCTTGAGTACTTAAAAGGGGAGGATAGAGGAAGGAGTCCATTTTTTGTCTGCCCAAGTCTTCCGACGCTTGCAAGAATAAAATCTGTGGTCACTTGAGGTAACCACAGTTGTGCCATAGCATCTTGAGTCTTCTTTGGATCATCTCTAATGTTTAAATCACCTTGAGTTGTTTGCATTTATTCTAAATTCACAGTGCAAATGTGTTTTCAATCACACTAAGACAACTCCTTTAATTAAAACATTTAATTTCATTAGTTTATGAAGTTCACTCATCGAGAGCTGTCCATAATTTCTATTGTTTGGCATTTAAATTTTGAATTGCATCATTCAATATTAGGAAATTTTGAGGGAGGACTGGAGTAAAGATTAAAGAAAAATGTCCATTATCCAAATCCTCCAGGGAAAAATCAGTAGCTAAATGCACAGTTCAAGGAAAGTGAAAGCCCAAGCTTGATTTTGTTGCATAAATAGTTCAAGAAAGCATTTTATAAACCTCATCACAGAAGAATTTCCACAATACATCCTGAGCAAAGAGTGAAACTCCATTTTCCAGAACAAATTCATCTACGCATACTATATTTTTCGGCATCAGTAGATAGTCATGGCAAGTATACAGGAGAAATCTTTAGAAGGTCTAGTCACTGGGTATCTCGTGCTCTTAGAGAAAATCCTCAATTCATTCATTCAATACATATTTATTGAGCACCTGCTATGTTGCAGACACTGGAGATGTAACAATGAGAAAAAAAAAATGGCATCTCTGCCCTCCTGGGTTATTTAGTCTAATATGAGAGACAGGCATTAATCAGATGATAAACCCAAATAAATGTGGAATATGGCACATGCTCTGAAAATGAGAGGTAAATGGGACTGTTAGGTTTATAATTAAAAGTTCAGGGAAGTCTTCACTAAGGAAGTAATGACTGAGCTGAGATCTGAAAAACTGAGTTACTGACACACGAAGGGCAGGGAGGGCAGAGAGGAAAGGGAGAACAAGTCAGTCATCTGCACATGGCAGGAGGGACTAATGCAGTTCTAGGAACTCCAATAAGCCAGAGTGGCTGATACACAGAGAGCAGCCCGGAGCGTGGGAGGAGGTGAGCTCCAGGTGGGTTAGACGGGGCTACGACGACCTGGGACAAACAGCTTTAAAATCCAGATACCACGCAGGTATACTGTCCTCCTCCACCAAACTCACCTCCTTATTAACCTTTTGCCATTTTTAGTTTTGAGATCTCAGACTGGTGGTAATAGGTTATCAAAATAATGGCAAAAGTCTGGTGCCTGCCTCTTGCACAGATTCCTAAAATCTCTTGCTGCAGTAAGAGGCAGAGCAAGTAAATAGGGTGAGAGGAGCTGGGTAGGCTCTCTGTGGCTACAAGAAGCCTGGATAGTCATGTATCAGCTCTTCCTATTTATGTCTGGAGTTAAATGAATGTTTGTTATTGGACAGCATTGACTCTCTGCACCAACTTCAACTTGGAGAAAGATTCAGATGATTTGACAATGAAGGAATTTGCTGGAGCGGTGGGATTATAGTGCAGTAACATGGAGCCATCTTGGATTGTGTTCATAATACCATTAGAGAGCAAAATACTTTTTTTAAGTGATGTAAAAATTAGATTTTTAAAAAGTCCTTGCTACCACAGTCTTTCTAGAGAGGCTCCATTGGCAAAGGAACAAGCCTTGGCCATCACTCGTTGCTGGCACCTTGGCTGTGGCAACAGCAGTGACAGAAAAGCAGATTCAGTGGACTGTCCAAGGACCTTGTAGAGAAGATGCTCATTAGCACCAGCAGCCCCTTGCCCACTTTCACCTCTGAATGCCTACAGAAAAGCAAAACATAAAGGCATCAAAGTGTCTCTGACTTACAATTAGATACTGGAACAAAACTGAACATGAATTTAATCCTCATGGTATAGATGCTTCTGGCACAAGGAACCATGTCTACCCTTGAGAGAGAGAGCATGCTGAGCTGGACCTGAGCTCCTACACACCCTCCAACCAGTGAGCACAGAACTGACACTTCACAAGTCCCCTTGATAAGACATTTTAGAAGACTCAATTATCAGAATCCAGCATCAACAGAGATTAAATCTACACTACACCTTTAGCAAAAAACCCCACATGGTTTTATATATGATTGGTCAAGTTTCCTTTGTTCCCCTACACACACACACACACACACACACACACACACACACACACATACACATACACACACACCCCACCTTACACTCCACTAGGGTGTTCTCCTGAAGCCACCAATTACAGGGGAGGCCTGTCTTGTCCACTACCCACATTATGCTCTCATTCTCTTTTTCACACATTGACATGTGTTTTTCCTCTGCCTGGAATGGCTTCACCCATATCTTCCTGCTCACTTAGAGCCTGCATGGATGCTAAGGTCCACCCCAAATCCCTTTCTCTTCGGTATGTCCTTTTACTACCACAGCTGACTCTAAATACTTTCTCCTTTCTAGTCAGAATTGTGGTTTAGTGTGTTCATTTGACCTCCCCAACAAGATTGTAAGTATACACATGAATACCAAATTGTTATCTATTGCTGTGTAACAAATCACCCCCAAATTTAGTGACTTAAACAACAACCATTTACCATTGTTCACAAGTCTGCAGGTCAGGGGTATGTTTCTGCTGATCTGAGCCAGGCTAGGCTGATCTCAGCTGGATTCAGAACAGTCTATTGTGAGATAGGCAGATGGACCTGATGATCTTAGCCGGGCTCTCTCACATCTCTGTGGCCCTGGTTGGAACAACTGGCTGCTTGGACTCTGGCATGAGGGCTGTCAAGCACTAGCAAGGCTGGAGGGCTTATTCACCTGGTGAAGGCAGGAATCCTAAGAGAACAAGGCCTGGGCGTGGCTTGGACCCTGTCATTTCTCCTTCATGCTGTTGGCCACATATGTGTACATACATGTATATAAAATGGACACAGATAATAAATAGATATAATATCAAGGCAGTTATGTCAAGTTCAACTTCCCTCAGGTATGGCTCTTGGGAAATGCTGTGAGTCCCCTTCTTTCTCTAGCTTTTACCCAGATCATCTGCCATCCTTTTCTCTGTTTCAGGCCAGCCCATGATGTGCTGATTCCTGTTAAGTCACATCAAAATAGTCACTTCCTTATAACAACTAAAAATTCTATACCTTTCTATTTGTTATTAATCAACGTTCAGACTCTATTATGAAGTCTTCATCTAATTATCCATGACTCCTCACTACTGCTATAAAAATCACTAATCCATAAAGGGGGAGAAAAATCAGAATCGTGGCTCCTCTGAGGTTTTGCAGATATGCCTGTCCCAGGTCCCTGCACATGCCAAAAGCCATCCATTTACCAGTTTCTGCATAGCTTGTAACAAAATAATAAATATTTCTGGTCTGGATGCTGTGCAAAGGTGCTCTACCCATCAGGGGTTGGTTCTTTACTTGTTGCGTACCCTGTCCCTCAAATACCCCTCTCCTCTCCCCCTCCTTCCAGCATCATGGCTGAAATTGCCCACTTGTTTCATTGGCTTTTGCTGCACAACTCCTTAATTCCTGTGTACATGATGGCAGGAATTATGTTTTATGCATCCCTTTTGTGTAGTGCTGTGAGATAGTTTGGATTCTCAATAAGTTTATGATTCATCTACCACCAAATCTAAATCTTTGGCAAAGAAACAAGCTGAGAATCTCCTCTAAGCCAGGGAGAACCAAACAGTTTGAAATCATTATTTCAAAACAAATTTTGTAGATGGAGGGGGCTGAGAGCCTGAGCTTTGGAGTCTAGTTTCCTCCCATTTTTCAGTTGTTGTAGACACCAGAAGTGCAATGTTGAGCAGCACGCATGGTCCCTGTCCATAAAGAGCTTATTCTAGAGGGAAACAGATACATACAAAAAAGTCAACTAAAAATTCTATGAAGAACATCAAAGTGGGTGATGTGATGGATACTGCCTGGAGGCCGTTCTAGGCTGTGTGTCAGAAAAGGCTTCACTAAGGATGTGACATTTAATCCGAGACCTGAATCGTGGAACCAGCTATGCAAAGAGCTGTGAAAAGCACATTTCATAAAGAAACAACCACTTTTGTGAAGGCACTACTGTAGATACAGTTTCAGAGTGTTTGAGGAACAGCAGTAAAGCCAGGATTGCACATACATGATGGCTGGTGCGTCGGGTCAGGTAATCCAGGAAGTAGATCCAAGACCAAAGTAGAAATGCAAGAAATTTATTGGTAAAATGCCTGTGAAATACAGAGGGGAGAAGAAGCAGGTAAAGGCTGTGAGATCTCTAGGTCATGACAGCTGGGAAAGGAGAGGCAGAAGGAAGGAGGATTAGGTACAAAGAGCCTCAGCTTACAGTGCAGCTCTGAGGAAGTTCCAGCCAGGCCACAGGGAGCCGGAATAAATATTGCTCATCTGAAGGGTTCCACTTTGGGCAGAAATGTCCCAGCTCTAGTGCTCCGGCTGTGTTGAGTCATTAGCTGAGAGCAGCATGAGGAAAGCATGGCTTCAGCCTGACTGCTGTGGCAGCTGGAGACTCCTCCCGGAAGGTTCCCTCTTTAAGGGAGACCTGAGTGGCCCACCTCTATGACTTACGCAGTGGCTTCAGAACTTCTCGTAAATGAGACTCAGGATGCCAATCTACTGGGAAGAGGGGAACTTAAATACACGTCATATATTACTTTACCTCAGTGTTTCCCAACTGAGGGCGGTTTTGCCCCCTGGGGGACATTTGGCAATGTCTGGATGTATTTTTGACAGTCATATCTTGGTGGGGGAGGGGCATCCAGCAAGTAGAGGCCGAATATGCTGCTAAATATCCTCCAATGCACAGGACAGCCCTCTACAATGAAGAATTACCTAGTTTAAAATACCAATAATGCTCAGGGTGAGGGAAACCTGCTTTATAACTAATTGAAAAACTATCCACCACATTTGTAAAAGAATGCAACGTGGTGAGTGCGGGGAAGCCGATACACACGGGACACATCATGGCACATCGGAGAGCACTGTGAACCCAAAATTCCACCTTCAGATCCTGCTCATTTCCTACTTCAGTGTGTATAGTCTATGAAACAAATCACACACCCATATTGCAAAGACGGTATGAAGACAGAATGCCACATACACCCAGGAGTCCTGCTTCATCTACCAGCTGTTGGTAACTAAGTAACAAATATCTTTCTCATGGCAGGGTTGAGGAATGATGATCTTTTTGGCCAGAAGAGAAGAAAGTGGCCCCAAACTGTACCTTTTTAAGTAACACATGCAGTGTTCCTCATTGAGTTACCATTCTAATTGAAAATATAATTGCCTAACAAGTTTTAGTTATGGGTGGGGATAACAAAACCCCCATTTCCTTTCCTATAAAGGAGCCCAAACAGTGTCTCCTTAATTCCGTTTCTCCAGGGTGAAACTGTAGCTGTGAAAATGTACTGTGTTCAGTCCACTGACAGAACACACTCACGGCCAAGAGTGGAGTTTCTCAGAGAAGATATGAGAATGAGAGTCTTGGAAATAATTTCTTTGAAAATATGAAAGTAGCCCAGAACATGAGATCACTCTTGGCAGCCTAAAAGAAGAAATAAAATTGACTGTTGTGCTCATAATGTGCAAAACCAGGATCGGCCTTCCAAGAGCTCAGCTGAAGGTTGCAGGAAGAAATCAGGTACAGAGAAATTTTCAAAAGAAAAAAAGAAAAGGAAAGAAAAACCTGTTCAGTCCCCTGCCTCTGGCCTGCACTGATGCCCACACTCTCCAGAAGGAACAGTGGATTAGACTGAGGCAAAGCAATTTCCCTGCCAGTAAATAGTTCTGGGGAGAGATGAGTTGGAAAGGATCAACTGAACTGAAGGTGGAGGTTGTCTGTGCATTTCAAGTGTCTGTTTCACCCTTGTTCCACTTTATTGTAAATAATTATCAAGTGACAGGAAAGTTGTGTACAAGTATCTAAGAGAATGAATCAGGAGAGTTGGCAGAGTTATAAGATGACTCTTCTTGGTTTGTGAAATTGTTTGAGAAGCAGGTGTGGCCTTATACCTAACATAGAAAGTAAAGGTTCAACTCAACTATTATAATCTGATAATAAAATTATAGAATGTCTGGGCTTCCCTGGTGGCGCAGTGCTTGAGAGTCCGCCTGCCGGTGCAGGGGACGCGGGTTCGTGCCCCGGTCCGGGAGGATCCCACATGCCGCGGAGCGGCTGGGCCCGTGAGCCATGGCCGCTGAGCCTGCGCGTCCGGAGCCTGTGCTCCGCAAATGGGAGAGGCCGCAGCAGTGAGAGGCCCGCATAACGCAAGAAAAAAAAAAAAATATAGAATGTCTCTCTCCTCTCTAGCTAATGTAGGCTTCACTTAACAAGAAAAAAAAACAGAATCAGTTTCCAATAGGAACCTGGCTTCCATGCGTGGCAGAGATCCAGGGTACAGAGCCTCTTGGTTTGAGCTTCTTATATTATGTAAAGAAATTCACAGACAGGAGGGTATACATGGCGTCTGGAGGGGAGGTGGGGTAATCAGACCAAACTAAGGGTTTTTCCACCTATTTGTGTCACTTAAATCTTTAGAAGATTCAAGAAGAGGATTTGCCTTCTCTTTTTTAAGTTCATGGGAGAAACAGACCAATTTTGGAAGCCGGAAAATATGGACACCATTGTGCTACTGACACCATAGCCTTGACAAGTTAAGCCCAACATCGCTGAGCCTCAGATTTCTGTGTACCTGCCTGTCTTACCTCACTTAACAGGAAGTAAATTCAATAAAAGAAATAAAATCCCTTTGGCTCTTTGAAAAGCAAGATGCCATGGAAGGAAGACTTTTTAGATAATTTCCTCTACTGCAATGGGCTTGGGTCTGGGAGATAGAAGCAAACGCTGCCAGTCCCCCTGATTGTGCGTTCACTGGAGTTCACTTCCCAAGGCTTCCCATTTTGACTGTTCCCGTTGATCAGAAAATGTAGAGTGCAAATGTGTGTTCTTAGGTGCAGCAGAAATAAACATCCACAAGCTTCAGAAACACGCATGAGGAGGCTTCAGCTTGCATGATTCACTACAGCTTTTGACACTCTTCACAAATCAAGTTTGATTGGGTTTCTCATTGAAGCGATCTGACAGCCTAACCAGGAGGCCTCCTGGGGCTGTTCTTTCTTTCTTTTTTTTTTTCCCACAGTAATAGATTAAAAAACAAACGCAGAAAACAGTCAGTTGGAAGTGGTCGTATCCAAACTTTGTTTTCTTTTTTATTTATTGTCATGAATTTGCTTCTTTAACCCACTCTATCGATCTTGAGTGGGAGGAAGAGGGGGTTGGATGGAAGACAAGCATTGCTCAGAGTCAGGCATCTGTGGTTTGGTCCCGAGGGAAAGAAATAAATAGTCCCAGCCTAGAAGAAAGGTTGGGGCGGGGAAGGGGAAGGAGGAAAAAAACAGAAGATTGACTGGCTTGCAAGGGATCCCAGTGGATTCCTGCTTACACCAGAGCATCATTTAAGCCTATGTTCTTCCATCTACCTTGTTTGCAGTAAATAGCTGCCCATTATATCAGGTCAGGCAAGTGCCGGGGCGTCACAGCTCAGTGGCCGTGATCTGCCCACAGAGCAGCAAGAAAGGTCCCCCAGAGAGCGCTTGTGTGTGTCAAGTTCTGGAGCTGTCAAGGTTCTAAGCGACAGCTTATCTTGAGGGTTTAAAACACGCAAGATGTCCCTGCTTGCTTCTCTCCTCCCCCACCCACCACTCTCGCTCTTCTTCCGTCCCCTACTCCGTTACCCCCTCCTCCCCAGTACTTTTCCCTCTTGACAATCTGCTTGAAAGAAGACAGATGCTGGAGCAGTTTTCCTTAAGTCGGCTCTAATTCCATAAGGTGCAATCCACCAAATGCAACTCTGTCCATCTTTTGAAAAGGCTAAGATCCTGAGGCAGCCCCATTTATTATTTGTCTTGACACTAACACAAATATTTTCAGATGGGTTAGAGTCTGTCACTTTACTATCCTTATGTTCTTTGCCCTCAATAAATAAGACACATTAAAGTTCTTAAAGGCAAACAAAGAACTGTATCCTGGGTACCATTTGTCCTGCAGTTGCCATGTTTAATTGAACATTTTATAGCATTCTAATGCCGTGTCAGGTTCTTAATGCGACATGTGTTCCTCTCTTACATTATCAGCGGCTAAGAACATCACAGAATCTTCCTTGAATTCATGTGTATGAGAAGTAAGATTTATTCTGTGCACTTCACTGAATCATTTATGAGTTGCCTTATCTCACCCAGGCAATTTTATAACTCGTAAATGGCCCCTCTGGTCTGCTGTCTGAATTTTGTTTACTGTAAAATCCCAAAATAGTATGACTATTTTCAAGATAGCAAGCTAAATTTTGCTGCAGTATAGAATTACCCTATATCTGTCCTTTACTTTGCCATTTATTTGTCCCAGATATAGGGCATGGAACCAAATGGGGGGCAGTACTAATGTCTCGAATTTTGGGGTATGTGGTCCTATGGTATAAAGGTAAGAGCTGATGTCTGTTAAATCTCAGGAAGCGTTTATAGTGTTAAGCAATTATCTCTAGAGAATCTGCCCCAGTCAGAGCTGAACCACGCAGAGCCTCCAGCTGCTTACATTCTGACAAAAATCAGCCTTGCCTCAGGAAGAATCAATATCAAAAAAGTTAGTTAAACCAGTAAGGAATTAACTATGTTTGAAAAAGAGAAAAGAATACATGAATGGTAAAGGTGGGTAGTAAAAGGAGAACTGTAGGACGTTGTGCTTGGTTGTGTAGTTTTCAATCAGGGAAAACCTCACAAAGTAGTTGGATGAGCACTGAGTCCTTAAACCAATGGTTTACTGAATCCTTGCAATGGACAAAATTCCCTGCTCCACACAGAGAGCTGTGAGTGGTCAGACAGACAGCATAACTCTATTCCAGCGCAGACAATGGACAAAATAATTTAAACATATTTCAGAGATGGCTTATACAGACAGTGCAGTTTTTAGCAGCCCGTGGCCGTAGTGTAAGGAGTCTAAGTACCCTAAATTCCCTAAGTAGTCTGGGTTTTTCTATGTATTCTGGCAATAAATGCAACTTAATGCTTATTTCTGATGTCTATTTATTTCAGAATGACCCCCTTCACTTTTAGAAGCTCCATGTAATCTATAAAATGTATGAAATAGTCTTTGCTTTGAACCAAAAGCATGCTTTAACTTTCAAAAATTACCTTTAAAGTTCAATTATAAACACAATATTGGACATGATTTTTTAATGTTTTTCATGGGAGGCAGTGCAGCACAGTGAATTGGATCTGGATTTCATAGCTGTCTCTTGTCATTTTCCTCTCAAGTCTCAGTTTACTCATCTATAAGATGGAAATAATGAGATTTCTATTGTAAGCCAGTTATAAAGATTGCATATGAGGTGTCTAACCCAGTACCTAGAACATTCATAGGCACTAAATAAATGCCTACTGTTATTTTTGTTGTTTTCACTATTATTAACTTCATGTAAGTTTGATTTGTGAAACACCAGAATAGACTGTGTATAAAATATTGGCAGACACTTTCTCACTGTCTTTTTCTTTAACTTTCCATCATAGATCATGATAGTAGCAGAATAAGGGTGGAGCAGTTGACTACATTCATTTATTATTTCCACCAATGTATATTGAGTGTCTACCATGTACAGGCATTTTGAGAAATGACAAGAGAGATGACAAATACTCCAGCTAAATAGCCATGAGAGTTAGAGTTACAACTGAAAACTTCAGTCCTCAAGTTCATATGAAATTTCCTGATAGGTGTTCAAAGGGGTGGGGAAGTTCTGGATTCTATCCATCTTGGGAAATCCACTAAATCAGATAATTCAGACTTTTTGGTCCAAAAACTCACACCATTCCTATAGATTTATCTAAATTTCTTTAAATTTCCACCAATACCATCTTTTTTTAAAATTGAAATATAGTTGATTTACAATGTGTGTTAGTTTCAGATATACAGCAAAGTGATTCAGTTGTGTGTGTGTGTGTGTATATATATATATACTTTTCCTTTATAGGTTATTAGGTTATTACAAGGTATTGAGTATAGTTCCCTGTGCTATACAAGTAGGTCCTTGTTTTTCATCTGTTTTATATATAGTGTGTGTATCTGTTAATCCCAAACTCTTAATTTAGCCTTCTCCCCCTTTCCCTTTGGTAAGCATAAGTTTGTTTTCAATGTCTGTGAGTCTGTTTCTGTTTTATAAATAAGTTCATGTGTATCATATTTTAGATTCCGCATATAAGTGATATTGTATGATATTTGTCTATCTTTCTTACTTACTTAGTATGATAATCTCTAGGTCCATCCATGTTGCTACAAATGGCATTGTTTCATTCTTTTTTATGGCTGAGTAATATTCCATTATACATACCATATATATATATATATATATACCATATATATATATATATATATATATAATACACACATCACATCTTCTTTATCCAGTCATCTGTCAATGGACACTTAAGTTGTTTCCATGTCTTGGCTATTGTAAATAGTTCTGCTATGAACATTGGGGTACATATATCTTTTTAAATTAGACTTTTCATCTTTTCTGGGTATATGCCCAGGAGTGAGATTGCTGGATCATATGATAACTCTATTTTTAGTTTTTTAAGGAACCTCCATATTGTTTTCCATAATGGCTGCATCAATTCACATTCCTACTAAAGGGGTAAGAGGGTTCCCTTTTCTCCACACCTTCTGCAGCATTTATTATTTGTAGACTTTTTGGTGATGGCCATTCTGACCAGTGTGAGGTGATGCCTCTTTGTAATTTTGATTTGCATTTCTCTAATAATTAGCGATGTTGAGTCTCTTTTCATGTGCCTGTTGGCCATCTGTATGTCTTCTTTGGAACAATGTCTATTTAGGTCTTCTGCTCATTTTTTGATTAGATTGTTTGTTTTCTTGATATTGAGTTGTATGAGCTGTTTGCATATTTTGGAAATTAAGCCCTTGTCAGTTGCATCATTTGCAAACATTTTTTCCCATTCTGTAGATTGTCTTTTCATTTTGTTGTTGGTTTTCTTTGCTAGGCAAAAGCTTATAAGTTTGATTAGATCCCTTTTGTTTATTTTTGCTTTTATTTTTTTTCACCTTCACCAATACCATCTATCTTTATTTATTTATTTATTTATTTATTAGGCTGCATCGGGTCTTAGTTGCAGCATGCGGGATCTTTGTTGCAGCATGCAGGCTTCTCTCTAGTTGTGGCGTGCGGGCTCCAGAATGCACAGGCTCAGTAGTTGCTGCACCTGGGCTTAGTTGCCCCACAGCATGTGGGATCTTAGTTCCCTGACCAGGGATCAAACTCGCATCCCCTGCATCAGAAGGATGATTCTTAACCACTGGACCACCAGGGAGGTGCATTAATATAATATATAAAAAATAATATAAGTAATATATTTAATATAATTATAATATTGTATAATTGTATTAATATAAAAATAATATTGTATCTTTTCTTAATTGAACTCATCATAAAGGAAGGCTGACAGACCCCTTCTTATCTCTCGATCCTTTCCAGTCATTGTAGCAACCCCTGTTATTAAAATATTTTTTATGGATTGGCAATTAATATCACGCCTATAATAAATCTTTCCATTTCCTCAAGATGTAAATGTGAGAAACATGAAAGAAATTCACTTATAAAAACCTATTTTCGGGCTTCCCTGGTGGCGCAGTGGTTGAGAGTCCGCCGGCTGATGCAGGGGACACAGGTTCGTGCCCTGGTCGTGGGAAGATCCCACATGCCGCAGAGCGGCTGGGCCCGTGAGCCATGGCCGCTGAGCCTGCGCATCCGTAGCCTGTGCTCCACAGCGGGAGAGGCCACAACAGTGAGAGGCCCGCGTACCGCAAAAAAATAAAAAATAAAAATAAACCTATTTTCATTCAGTTAAGGTCAGGAAAATTTATTATGGGTTGCTATTTGCCATGTTTCACATGGGCATAAATGAATTTGGTTTCAATCAAGGTATCAACTCTGTCCTAATAGTTTTGACTGGACTAAACATAAGCCTCTTGGCTTGAGAAGATGCAGTTCTACAAGTATGCTT
>NW_006774211.1:86899-113098 GCF_000442215.2 Lipotes vexillifer | reverse complement strand
GGGAAAGAAGAATTTACAAAAATAAGTTAGCTACCTAGACACATTTAATGTTTGGTTTTGAACATATTTAAGCAGGGTACATAGGAGGTAGGATGTTTATGATTTTGATGGGTGACTTTTGTCCCACTTTAACAGTCTGTTCTTACCTGAGAAAGAAGAAGAGGAGATAGATGCCCACCACCACTCTCCTGGGCACCCATTTGTCTCTCAAAGACTTCAGCTTGGTCACTCCACCCCAAGCTGCTGAGTAAGGGATCTTGAGGTGTGCTCAAGCGTCTGGCTATCTAGGGGCCTTGCCTTCTTTGTAATACGCTGGATTATTCACAGGCCAGCTGTATATCCTTTCTCTAAAAGGCCTCCTCTCTCGGCTCACTTATTACAGAAAGTAGCACCATGGAGAAGTTTAATTTTTCTTTTAGCCATAGGATCTGAGTAAAGTGTAAAAGTGAAGTTGTTCCAAAGGAAGTACAAAGCAGGTTACCTCAGCACCCCCATATCCCAGGTGGCAAAGTGGGTCGCCAGCGGGAGAGAGCACATTGGTACAATCCCTTGTAAAATAATTTGGTGTTACTTTCTTATCATTCAACGTCTGCGTGACTCAGCTATGTACCCAATTCCACTCCCAGGTATACACCATGGATACTTTGTTGCCTTTGTGCACCCAAAGAACTGTATAAGAAACACCTTCGCAGCACTATTTGTAATACCAAAAACTGAGAACTCTCCGTGTGTCTGACAGGAGAATGAATAAATAAACTGCAGTATTTTCACACAACGGATTGTTGCAAAGCAATGAAACTAAATAAATCCTATCTTCATGCAACAGCAATATTAACAACATAATGGTGTATGAAAAACACAAGTCATAAAAGTATATAATATATACATATACAGGTAAGATACTATTTTTTTATAAAGCTCAAAACCATGGAAAAACAAAATCTAAGATAGTATTTACCTCCAGGATGGTATTGGTGTAGGGAGGAGTACCTTAGTAGTAACAACAGTATAAGTAATTTTTGTGGTCTTCAGTTGAGTAGTAGGTATGCTAATAATAATTTTATTACTATGCCACATGATTTACATATATTCTTTTGTGTGTATGAAATATTCACATGATAAAAAATTCCATTTAAAAAAATCTTACCTAGGGAATTCCCTTGAGGTCCAGCGCGTAGGACTCCACACTTCCACTGCAGGGGGCATGGGTTCGATCCCTGGTCAGGAAAGTAAGATCCCGCATGCCATGTGGCATGGCCAAAATATTATAATAATTATTATAATAATAAAGAAAAAGAGAAAAAGCCATTAAAAAAACTTTTAAAATAAAAATTAAAAAATCTTACCTAAAGCAAAATCTTAGTGGAGTTCAGACCCAACCATATATACATAGACCTCATCCTGAGAGATCATTTCTGAGCACCCAACAATGGAGACATACATGAGTAGACGGGATGAGCATACAACACACAGTACTATTTCAGAGTTTATCTGCAATTCTTGCTTTAAATTTGCCCATGTTACTTATAGCCTTTTTTTCACATCTATTGTAGCTCATGAATCAACTTCTAAGGGTCACATTTACTAAGGAGGTTTTCATAATAATAACCCTACAGTTTAAATGCTGATAAATTCCCACAGTAGCTCTCTTTTGAAAACTCTTTGCTATTTTATTCTACTTCAAAATAGGATTCTATAACCTATTTTTATTTATCAGTGAGATAGAAAGCTTGTAGAAATTACATGTGTTCAAGGTTTTGAACCCCAGAGAAAGGCACTATTCAATGTCATGTGGACTTATAATAATAAATTCGTCTGCATTCCTCATATATGTAGTTGAAATGCATAAACATTAAAAAGTAAAATATATAGAAAAAGAAATATGGGTTAACAATGGTTAATTAATTTGCAGCTGATATCATAATGGGAAATGTTTTATCCCTTTAGTCTGAAACATTGGAAATCGTTTTTATAACATTATGAAAAAAATGTCAAAATGAAAAGAAAATGTGAAAGTCAAAGTTCTGGAAAAGATCCTAAAGATTCTGATGGAGCCCTATTACTGCAACTATAGCTATTTTCACCCAGTGATTAGAAAGTGCTATTATGAGAGAAATTATTGGTTGTAAACCACCACAAAATATGTTGGCCTAATGGCAATTTCTCAAAGGTAAGCCAAAATGTTCCATGAGCTTCTCTTATTGATTGTTGTTCCCATGTGCACCTCTGGGAACAGAACAGCAAAGAAATGTTTTGATCAGAGAAAGAGTGACCTTTTCTATGGAAGCGTTTTAATGCTGTGATATGCTGAAATAGCTAACTGAAAGGATAACAAAGGGCGAAAAAACCTTATTATTCTGTAACCCATGGGGAAATGGGCATTTTTATACTTTTCTACAAAATCAGGGCTCTGGTAAAATTCTTGAGGCTAGCTCTGCTATACTGTATTCTTGATTGGAGTAAGGCTTAATGTCATTACATAAGCAACGGCTTCGTAACTCAAATAGCCGATTAGACCTATAGAAATGAATTAGAAAGATGCCATCTACCTGAATGGTAGCAATTAAATGTTTCTCAGAGTTCTTCAAATAGAGGTCTAATCAAAGTACTAAAGATTAGTACATCACAGAAGTAAAGAGCATGGATTCTGGGTTGAAATCTCAGCTCTGCCGTTTCTAATCTTTATGACCTTGGGTAATGGTTGAAACTTTTTATACTTCAGTTTTCTCATCTGTAAAATAGGGGAAATAATGCTTCTTACCACACAGGCCTATTGTGAAGGTATATTACTTAATGCACATAGAGCCCTTATGTTAGTGTTGGGCACACATAGTAAGTGCTGCTATTATTAATAATGCATACAAAAATGTTATATTTAGAAAAAGAGAGCCATGTCACTTTCATCAAAGTGACAACTGCAAAGATACCTGTACACAAAGCTCCTGTTCTATCATGGTCTGACAAAGGTATACAGGGTCAATAATTAAGAAAAACATAAAAGGAAGTTTGACTTTAGCATTTTAGTTTTATGGCCTTCTACTCCTCTGCTTTTACAATGCCACTACCTTATTGTAAGCGGCTAGTATTTTCTGAAATCTCATAATAACATGTTCACTTTTCTATTCAACCAACATTCATTGAATATCTACTATGTGTAACACATGTTCTAGATACAGAAGACAATAGTGACTAAGATAATAAAATCCTTGCTCTTCTGGAACTTAATTCTAATGTGTATGATGGGGTGGGGAGAGGTGAAAATATGTAAATAAACAAAGAACTATGACAAAGAAGATGTCATAGTTCATGACAAGTTTTAGGATGGAAATGACAGAACGAGGAGTAAGGGAGGGCAGGGTAGACACCAGTTCAGCTGGGATACATGGGTCTCTCTAAGTGAGTGCTATTCAAACTGAAATCTGAAGGAGGACACAGCCATTCAAAGGCCTTGGGAAGCATCAAGTGCCAAGGCTCTGGGGCAAGAAATAGATGGTGCTCTGAGGAAACAGAAACATACAGTGGCAAGAATTGGCGCAAGATGAGGCTGGATAGAGAGGCAAGGACACTTCTTCCAGGCCCATGTAGTGCAGGGTCAAGAGTTTGTTGACTGAATTTTACTCTAAATGCAGTGAGAAGCCATTGGAGGGCTTTATGTAGGGAGGTGATGCAATATGAGTTATATTTTTTGTAAATATTATTTTGCTAATTTGTGAAGAATGAGTAAACAACTATTGTTTTATGTCTGAATGTGTTTCAGTATAAACATTACCTCTTCTAGGCATTTACATTTGTCTGAGCTCAAACGCTTTCGAATGAAATTTCTGGCCTCAGACAGCAACTGCAGGCAGAGGTTTTGCCCCTGAAATCACTCCCTGGGAAAAAAGGAAACTGAGTTCTTTTGGGTTCCTGGGTGGATGAAGTTTTCCTTCCTGTTATATGTTTGCTTGTCTGCTTCCCAGAGAGAAATATAGGGCAGTCTTCCAGCTCTGGTTTCTTAGGCTTATTCCTAGAAGCGGCTGGGGGCACTGGAATGTGGCCTGGAACGTTTTCTTCAGCTGCAGGCACCAAATGACGGGTCACAATGGCCACTCCCTTTAATCCAGACCACCACCGAGCTGTTTCTACTTCCTTCTTTCTTCTGCTTTGTTACTGCCACGTGCTGTGGGTGTGAGTCCATGTTCACCATTCTCTTCCTCCCCTCCACATGCTCTGCTATGAAAGGTACACAGTGGTTAGTACACAGCCTTCATTCTCCAGCACTCAGCCAGGCAGGACATTTTCAGCTCTTAGTCTCATGATTCAAAGGAAGAAAAGGATATGCTGCTCTCAGATCCTTCAGATTGAACTTACTGCTCTGCAGCCCATTTATCTGGTGTCATCTAAAGGAATATTGTGAATGCTAACACAATTGTCCCTAAAAATTAGTTCTTTTCTGAATGAGGAGATGGTCCATTTAAATTGAAGTTTAGGAAAAATCACAAAGAGCAGTGAGAAGAGAGAGGGGCACAGTGGCCTGCATAGCCAAGAGTGAAAATGATAATAATAGTAATAACCAAAGGTATTTGAGCACCTAATCGGTGGCAAGCGAAATTATGTATATTATTGCATCAAATACTCACAACAAACCTATGAAGTGAGTACTGTCACTACTGTTTTATAAAGAAAGAAACCAAGGCTAAGAGATGTTAAGTAAGTTGGCCAAGGTCACACAGCTTTTAACAAGAAGAGCCAAAGGCCACACGCAGGCAGTCTGTCCACAAAGGCTGTATTCTTTCTTTTTAAATTTATTTTATTGAAGTATAGTTGATTTACAATGTTGTGTTAGTTTTTGCTATACAGCAGAGTGATTGAGTTAGCCATATATATGCATTCTTTTACATATTCTTTTCCATTATGGTTTATCACAGGATATTGAAAGTAGTTCTCTGTGCTACAGAGTAGGACTTTGTTGTTTATCCATTCTATATATAATAGTTTGCATCTGCTAATCCCAAACTCCCAGTCCATCCCTCCCCCAAGCCCCTCCCCCCTGGCAACCACAAGCCTCTTCTCTATGTCTGTGAGTTTGTTTCTGTTTTGTAGGTAAGTTCTTTTGTGTCATATTCTAGGCTCCACATATAAGTGATATGTATAAATCATATGGTATTTGTCTTTCTATTTCTGACTTACTTTGCTTAGTATGATAATCTCTAGTTGCATCCATGTTGCTGCAAATGGCAAAATTTCATTCTTTTTTATGGCTAAATAATATTCCATGGTATATACGTACCACATTTTTTTTAACATCTTTATTGGAGTGTAATTGCTTTACAGAGTTGTGTTAGTTGCTGCTGTATAACAAAGTGAATCAACTATACATATACATATATCCCCATATCCCATCCCTCTTGCATCTCCCTCCCACCCTCCCTATCCCACCCCTCTAAGTGGTCACAAAGCACCAAGCTGATCTCCCTGTGCTATGCGGCTGCTTCCCATTAGCTATCTATTTTACATTTGGTAGTGTATATATGTCAATACTACTCTCTCACTTCGTCCCAGTTTACCCTTCCACCTCCCCGTGTCCTCAAGTGCATTCTCTACGTCTGCGTTTTTTATTCCTGTCCTGCCCCTAGGTTCTTCGAGACCATTTTTTTCTTTTAGATTCCATATATGTGTTAGCGTATGGTATTTGTTTTTCTCTTTCTGACTTACTTCACTGTATGACAGACTCTAGGTCCATCCACCTCACTACAAATAACTCAGTTTTGTTTCTTTTATGGCTGAGTAATATTCCATTGTATATATGTGCCACATCTTCTTTATCCATTCATCTGCTAATGGACATTTAGGTTGTTTCCATGTCTTGGCTATTGTGAATAGTGCTGCTATGAATATAGGGGTGCATGTATCTTTTTGAATTGTAGTTTTTTCTGGATATATGCCCATGAGAGGGATTGCTGAATCATATGGAAACTCTATTTTTAGTTTTTTGAGGAACCTCCATACTGTTCTCCATAGTGGCTGCACCAACTTACATTCCCACCAACAGTGTAGGAGGGTTCCCTCAAAGGCTGTATTCTCACTCCAATTATTTTTAAAAATTATAAAGATTTTTATGTAATTATGTGGCACTGTTATTAAGAAATAATGTTGAATGCTTTGTAGAAGTAGGAAACCTAGAGGAAATATCAAAAGGATTAATAGTTTTAACTGTGAACTACATCTCATTCAACTTTGCATCATCCTTCCCTACTGTCATACTTTTTGAATTTATTATCATTGAATTTATTGCCCATTTATTTATGATACACCAAAAATGCTTGTCCCAAAGACAAAGATGATTTTCCAGAGGAAGGATGCCTAAACTGAGTTTTAAGAAAGATTTAGGATTTAGCCAGGCAAAGTTGTTACAAATTTAAACTCTAGTGTCAGGACTAGTGCAAAATAGCATTCCTGTACAAAATGAAAACTTAAAAGTGGAAGGAAGGGGGCTGTGGTCCATCACAATAACAAGGATCGTACCACTGAACACAGTGGTCTCAGAGTCTAAGAAAGCACTCTTTATTGTATAGAAATAAATATGACTGTGTACTGGGGACTTTCCATTCTCTGGGAAATTTGACTTCAATTCACTCTTAAAAAATAAACAAATAAACAAGTGATAGATAATGTCCGTCAGTCTCATAGTCTGGGTAAGGTCTACTCTATGTTGGTTCCTGAGACTCACATTTTTGAGAGCCACATTCTATTTGGCCCTATAGTGAAACCATGATAAAAATTCAAGTCTCTCCAGATTACAGAAGATCACTGTTTTTTAAAGTCTCAGCACATATTAATATAATAAATCTAGCCCGCCTAACAGATAAGATTACACACTGGCAAGATTCTTTTTTGTTGTCTTTATAATTGTTATTATTTACCAAAATGGAAGAATTGTTTTTAAAAGATTCTCTTTCTGTAGATCTTTGGAGACATAAGAGATATGTCCCTTATGCTAAAAGAAATGCAGTTTTGCTCTGTCCTTAAAAAAATAGTGTGTACTATATTGATGCTAGATGTTTTCTAAAGCACGTATACACAGAATCAGTCTTTTGCACAGAGTTAAAAATCTCATTGCATCTGGATTTCTTAGGCAACTACGAAGGGCTAGTATATGAGAGGGCAACTTTTGAAAAATTGTAAAAGTCTATGAGTTGTATTTTGAAATGCCAAAACCAAGTGCCAAAAATACTTACTAAAACAATTACTGTGCCAAAAATACACACAAATTAAAGTTACAGAGTAACTCAGCAAGACACTTAAAGTAGAGTTTCCAGTGGCTCTTGGGTCTCAGATAACAGGCAGGCAGTTATGTGAGATTAGACATGTTTTCTTTTCTACGTTTCTTCTCCACATTGCTCTTTTATGAGTCAAGTAATACATATTTGAGGCTATAAAAAATTTGGTGATAATAAAAGGAGAAAATAAAGTGTGTGGGAATTATATTGGCTTGTCTTATACAAAAATGGTTCACAAGGCCAGCATTGGTAGAAGACATAACATACCCCTCGGTATATCCCTCAGCTCCACATCAGTTAGCTGTCATGACTACTATTGCCACTTTAGCCACAGAAGATCAGCCTTCACTTGAGAGTTCACAGCCTTTCCTTGGAAGCACTCAACCTGCCTACATCTACCCCTACAAGTACCCCTACCCGAAGTAGCAGGAAGACAGTCAAGCCAGCAATATTGACACTTAAAGTTGATGGCAGTTGACGAAAATCTCCCATACATAAAGCCCTGCCTCTGTTTTCAGCTTTGGGCTACAAGGAGACATCTAGTGAACTGTAAACATTCCTAGAAGAAGTATGACATTTAACCATTTTGAGCTTGATCACCAACTCAAGATTTTAACCTCCAGTTTATTGAATGGTTTCAGAGCAGGCATCCTGTACCTGGGATCCATAGTCCATAGGAAATCAACAGATGATCTTAAGTGGGTCTATGAACCCTGAGAACATAAAAATTTTGTGTGTGCATGCATGCACACACATATGCAATTTTCAGGAGATTCTCAAATGAATCTATGCTCAAAAAAATTTAAGACCCATGGAGCTCTAGTTTCTGGCATAATTCATCTTGTTTGAGAATCCAGGAAGAGCTTCAAGCAACCATCTAGCACACTATGCGTGATGAGTCAATTGCATTCAAATAATTCTCAGAAGTTAATGTAAAAAGATGAATCAACCCCAAGAGTAGCATAGAGATCCATACCTGAAATGCAACAGCATATCAGGAATTGATGGGTTAATTTCTACGGCACTTCTGCCACTGTTAGAAATGAGGCAGGGAAAAAATGAACATCTGAATTTCACATCTGTCTTCCACCTACTTACGATGGGTAGAACATGGTGTGAAATGGTTACTACCCAAATACCCCCCATTCTTCACAGAACCACCAGAGCCACCTTCTGAAAACAAATATCTGATAAAATAATATACTCTTCTTGAAACCTTGTAATCATGGCTCCCTAACGTCTATAGTGAGAAGTTCAAAACATGGTTCAAGGAGCCCCATGGTCTGTTCCTGCCATATCTTAAACTTCAGCTCCCACCACTTCCACTCTTGCACGCAGTGTGCAACCCGATCCAAATATTTGGTGCCTTGATGGTTCCATGCCCTGTGATCCTATACATAGCACAGCCCTCCTCAAAAACCCCTACATTTCACGAATGCCCTCTCATCCTTTAAGACACAGTAGAAAAGGGTTGACTTGACCTTTCCTCATAAAATGACCCATTTTCTCCCTTGTCCCTCAACTTTTATCTGCCCCTATTTAGCTCTTATCACACTGCACTCTATGTATATCTGCCTCCCCCTATTAGACTGTAAGCTCCTTGAGTTCAGAAACTGTCTTATTCATCTGGTGATCCCCATTGTCTGATAGCTGGTAAACAACAATGAATATTTGGTGAATTGAATATTCTGTAGATCTAGGCAAACAAGGGATCCAAGCCAAGGGATCAAGTACCATAAGAATGAACTAGTGCTTCAAGGGAGTGCCATAGATCAGAATTTCAGTCTCTGATTCTGGAAGAAACTGTTTGCCTTCCATCCTCCTAACTGTACGATCCCCTAGCATGGGATGATAGCATGGGATAGAAAGGAGGCAGGACACTAGAGTGGGTATGTGCACTGTGAAGAAATGGCATCTTCCCAGTGATCTGCAGCTACAAAGCCTAGACTTCTATTAACTTCCTTTAGTGGATTGTAAGGACATGGGCCTTTTCTTACTGTCTGACTTACCCCTTGCCTTCCATTTCCCACCTTAACAAGCATTGGTTTTGATTCCAACATAGGTTGAGGAAAGGAGAGATAGAAGAGGGAGGACAAAAGTTCTTTCCTGACTGTACCATTATGAAGTGAATGTCTGCCTAGCACATATTTAAAGATGACCGTTACTCTCTCAAGCACTTTCATGTCTTCTGAGGTCTCCATGGAGCGTTTGCTACTGCACTGCTGCTGCTCTGCCTTAGTCTCTGGTTTGTCCACATTCCACTCACTACAAACTACTGGGATCCCGTTGCATTTCCAGGCAGTCTTCTTAAACAAGATGTAAAGGAGCTTTAGTCCAGCTTTCTCTCCACCTGGCCCGCGTCTGGTCTGTAAGAGAGCTCAGGCATTATTGCTGCCTACTATTGGCAGGAGTGTGCCTGGGTCCTCACTCTCTGCCACCTCAGGTGCTAGGCACAGATTTTGCCCTTAGATTTCTCAAGCCTTTGTCTCTGCCTCACTCCAATGTGCCTTCTAACCCCTAGGAACACACTGAGCTCTCCAGGGGCTTCCTTAAGCCCCTTTCACCAAAATGAAGGTAAGAGGCAATCTCTACCCCTCCTCTTTGAAGTGAAACTAGGAGTCATAGCTTGGCTTTCCCAAATTCTCAATCTCTCTTTCCTTTTTATACCCTCCTAGGGAAGACAGCACCTATTGTATATTGGTATTTCCGTTATATGTTCCCACTTAACATCTTAAATCCTAAGAACCTTAGGGTTCCTGTGAGAAATGAATACGATAATCCAGGTAAAGCCCTTAACGCAGTATTGATTAAGCCCTTTCGGAGTCACTATGCTATTATCACAACTGATGTTCAGACTAGTACTTTGAAATATAGATCTGTTTAAGCACCTGTCCTTTTCAGCTTTCTCTGTTACATATTTTCATTTCCCACAGGGAAGTATACCTTTCCAGTATACGTGAAAGAAGAACCTTTGCCAGCTTAAAAGGGACACAGTTCCATTTCAGACTTTCAACTGTCAATTCAGAAATGTGTTGACATTAAGGATCCTTTTCCCTCACGTTCATTGAGGTGAAATGAATCAAATTCCCATTTCCCATCCAAGATCCCATTGGCAGTGGTGGTTCTACATTTCATATTTACCTGCCTCCTGAAAGGTCCAAAACTCTTTTTTTGACAGGAAGGTTCCATTTTTAAATGCTGATGTTAACATATGCTAGCACCCAAGCATTTTAGAGGAGGTGGCAATCATTTATATGTACAGTGAGACCTCATTCCGTCTGAACACCCCCAAATTCAGAATTCAGCCTAAATCAATATTTGCATACAAGACGATATGTTTTAGTGGAAGGAAGAGGTAAGAGTTTGTGGCAATGTAGCAGAGAAGCCTCTCCACCAAAAGAACATAGAAATTCCACGTAGAGTAGAATAGAAAACACTTTTTCGTATATATCTGAGGTTGAATAAAAAGGGAAAGCTAATGTGCTAGAAATGAAAAGCAAACACAGTGATTTTAACTGATACTGTGGAGGCCTAGGGAGGGTATAACCCTAGAAGAGGACCTAGTGGGGCATATGGCCTGTGGGCTCAGGGAGGAAGATAGACTTTTAACCACCACTAAAGGCCCGCAGGAATGGTATACAGTCCATGTAAAGCAGATAGCTGGTCATGAGATCCCCATCTGGGCAAATGTACTTGGAACATTGACTAGTTTAGACAATATGCTAGCCCATTAAACAACTCTCAGTAAATTTCAAAGTATTTAAATCTTACAGAATATGTTGTCTGAATACAGCAGAATTAAGGTAGAAATCTATAACCAAAACAAAACCATGAAATCCCCATATTTTTCAATAATAAGAAATATAACTTCTAAATTACCAGTGGGTCAAAAAGGAAAATTAGATGATTTTTTTTAATGAATGGTAATAAAATACTACATATCAAAGTGTGTAGATGCTGCTAACCCATCACTTAGAAATTTGTAGCCTTTAATGTAGAATATTAAAAATATCATAAATGAAGAAAAGGTAAAAATCAGATAGCTAAGAATTCATCTCAAGAAGTTAGGAAAAGAGGAGGGAATTAAACCCCCAATCAGGAAAAGGAAATAGACAGACAGACAGACAAATAGATAAAACAAATATACAATAGACGGAATCCTCAAAGTCATTTCTTTGAAAAGACAAAAAAATTGAAAAAAAATTCTATAAAAGCTGTCAAGAAAAAAATTAAAGAAATAACAACCAATATCAAGGATGAAAAGAGACATTCAGATACTGCAGATATTTTAAGAATTATAAAATATAATATGATGTGATGAGAATGTCACTTCACTTCTCTAGTTTTCCTCCCCAAAACACAAAACCCCAGCTTAACCACAGGAGAACATTAGAAAACTCAAATTGAGGGATACTCTACAAAATACTGACTAGTACTCCTCAAAATAGTCAAGGTCGTCAAAAACAAAGTCTAAGAAAGTGGAATATGACAACTACAGGTAATGAGATACTCTGGATGAGATCCTAAAACAGATAAAAGGGTATTAGGGAAAAACTAATGAAATCCAAATAAAGTATGAAGTTTATTTAATAATAATATATCAATATTGGTTTACTAGTTGTGACAAATGTACAATAATGATGTAAGGTGTTAGGAATAGCGAGTCTGAGATATTATGGGAATTCTTTGTACTATCTTGCAACTTTTTTGTAAATTTAAAGCTATTCTAAAATTATTACTTAAGAAAAATTATAAGAGGATATTATGAACAATATAATACAAATAAATTATAAATTTTGATAAAATGGACAGATTCCTAGAAAAGCACAACTTATACAAACTGACATGAGGAGAAAGAGAATATAGGAATATATGAATAGTCCTATAATTATTTAGTAGTTTAATTATAATTATTTGTAATTTAAAACCTTCTTACCAAAGTCTTGAGCTGGGAAACTTCATTTGCTGAATTGTACCAAATATTTAATAAAGAAATAATGCTATTCTTGCTCAAAACTCTTCCAGAGAACTAAAATAGAGCGAATACTTTCTCATTTTCATTCTATAAAACTTGACAAGAACATTACAAGAAAGGATAATTGTGGACCCATGTTACAAAAACCATAACCACAAAAATCTTAAAAAAGATTTAGCAAACTGAATCCAGTGATATATAAAAAAGTTAATACAATAGAACACAACCAAGTTGAGTTTATTTCAGGAATGCAAAGTTGGTTTAAAATTTGAAAATCAATCTGTGTAATTTGTCACATTCATAGAATAAAGGAGACAAATAATTTAAGCATCTCAGTAGATGCCCCTGTTTATGCTAAAAGTTATTAGCAAACTAGAAATAGGAGGGAGCTTACTTAATCTAACATATTTGTGAATATAAAAAATAAAAAGAAATCTGTAGATAAAATTTCAGCATTAGTAAGTTTGCAAGGTTACTGGATAAAAGATCAATATGTGAAATGCAATTTTATTCCTATAGACCTGGAACAAGCAGTTAGAATGTTTTTTTTAATTTTAAGATACCATATATAATAGCATCAAAAAATCCTATATACCTAGAAATAGATGTATTGAAAGATATAAAACCTTGCACACAGAAATCTATAAAATATTATTGATGGAAATTAAAGAAAACTTCTTAAATCTAGTTGCAATTGATTTAACGTAGGATGTAAGGTAAAGATTTAATTGAACATTTTTCCAATGAGTGAACACTGCAACTGTTTTAGCACATTAACTAAATATTCTTTGCTGATTTGAAATGTCACATTTCTCCCACCCTAAAATTTTATTTATTCTTGGGGCTGTTTCTGGGCTTGTTTAGTCTAAACTTGTATTGATACTAAGTGATTTAAATATGATAGATTTATAATATATTTCATTATCCAGTAAAACAGTTCTCTCATTGCTGCATTTTTTAATTCCTTGGCCATTACTTTGTGCCTACTCTTTGCGATGAGCTTTAGAATTTCTTTGCTGCCTCTCCTTCAAAATAGAAAATTTACTGAAACTGCAAAAAAGAAAAAAATCAACAACAAAATCTATTGGTTAACCATAAAAGGAGAGAAATTGAGGCTTGTTTATGATATTGAATCTCCCCACCTAGTATAACTCCCCACATAGTATAGCTCAGTATTTGTGGCAGCTCTGTGTGAGCCATGATAAAACATGAACTTGAAATTGCTAAATCTTTCTTTGTGATAAGAATGTCTACTAATTCGTGCAGGATTCTGTTTTAGAATGTCCTATGTTCAAATCCCAGGTCCATCTCCTTGTATTGATATAATCATGGAACATAGAATTAATCTCTGAGCTTCAATTTCCTCCCAGAAAAATCCTTTTTGTAGGGTTTCTCAGAGATGAAAGAGACTATATATAAAGTACTTAGCACATCGCCTAGCACAGTGTTAACATTCAAATTATACTAGTTGTTGTTGCTATCATTATCTATAACGCCTGGTTCAACTTCTTTTACATGAAGGCACTCAATAAATATTTGTCTAGTGAATGTATAATCATGTTTTGATCAATGACATTTGAAATAGGAATTTAAATTCTCTTTAATCCATTTGTGATCATACTGGAATTAATGCAGGAAGTGAACTGTGTACCTTTCTCAATAGCCTAAAGGAAATTGCAGGGCCACTCAGCCTAATCTCCTTTCCTAGTTGATATTTCCAGGTACCTAAATAGGGTTCAGGGCAGATGATAATCAATTGCCAGCTTGAAAAGGAGTGAAAAAAGTCCCCTTACATTTTCTAAGAACAAACTTCCATAAAGAAAGCTAGAGGGAAAATATTTCTTATGGAGGCTATTTTGGAGAAAAATAATTTACTCGTTTCAAAGAATGACTAACAGGAGAAATTCATTTATTTTTGTCTAGATGCTAATAGTTAAGACTTACCTGGTACCACACATATAGAAATCTCAGACACTTAAAAAATACATGAAGAAGACCTGAGGAGGTTCAAGTAACAGAAATGTGATCAGGAAAATGGGGCTTTGCTAGTGGAAATGCCCTCTTTCCTCAGAGCAGAGCATGCTTCTCACATGATGAGGGAACAGAGAGAATGCTATCTTCAGATCAGATGTGAGGCGGTAACAACAACAATAACAAAAAAACCCTCAGGTTCATTCTGTATTCAGGGTGGGCTCCTGTAGAACATTTGTTTCACAGCCAAAAGTTGACAGAACAAATCCAAAACATTTCTGTGTACATGTTTACATGTGCAGCGATTGGCATCCGCAGTGGGTCTGAAGGTGTGCCTGAAGTCCCTTATGCTTTTTGTAACATTTTCAAATTCATTGCTGTCTTCCAGATGACAGGAAATGCAGGTCTGCCTTCCTCCTGGGAGATCTTTATTCACAGACAAGTCAAAAACCCTTGACAAAAGGCAACCAAGGGAACTTGTTGACCTTTTAGCTGTCTGGCTAACATCAGTGCAAGTATTGTTCCCTGATAAAACAAGAAATTCAATTTAAGGGGAAATTTAGAAGGCATTTGAGGCAGTCTCATTTTATTTTACCTCTTGGGCTGTCTTTCAAACTGAGAACAAATGTAAATAAACAAGAGCTGCGCTCTTATTCCACGGATTCAATAACAGATATCTGGCCTCATAGCTTGATGTAAATGAGACATTGTCTCCTTATTTATCTCTCCTTTCAGCCATTTGTAGAATTTTTTTCACCCTTTCTCTCTCACACGCACACACACACACACACACACACAATTATTAAGAAGTTAAGGCTTCACTTCTTTGGCTAGATCATTTGTTTTCTTTTTCCCATACATATCATTTGTTACATCTTGAAAAATAGATGTTCTTTTATAAATGGGAAAAAAAGAGCAAATTACACCCCAGTAATGTACTCTCAAATATTTATTACTTGTGTGATGAATCCAAAGTGAAGATACTCAAGTCAAAACTTGCCAATCTCTATTACATAGTGGCTTATTTAGCTTGTAGTCATTTTTTTTAATAGACATTGTGTAATCAAAATATTTTTCTCCATTGGAGTTGACGAAACATTCATTCATCAAACAATTATTAGGTGTCAGGCACTGTGCTAGGAGTATAAAATCAAATAAGGCAGAGGTGCTGCCTTCAGGAAGGAAGAACCCCAAAGAGGGCTATGCGGGCCGGATCTAGAAGCTCACCAAAGTGCATGAATTGCTTTCATAGCTATAAAAGGACACCCACACACACAAAGCACTCACAACGTATTCTATTTCTGCTTAATAGCATCTCATATTCCCATAATTTCTACAGAGACCTCACATTTGAACTACTCCAGCTAAACTCAGCACTTTTGAGTAATGTAATAGTTCAATATGCTGTGGGGATGCCTTGGAAGAGGGTGGAAGAAAGAGAAGGAGAAAGGAGGCTTTTTTAGATCTATCCAGTCTTCCTTCATTAAAACAGGTTTGAAATGCTTGCGCAACATGGTACAGGAAAGCATAATAATGGGAAAGATTCTGTGAGCCTCTCAAAGTCTCTAGAATTATCAGTTACTTAGAGGTATGTGCTAAGGGCGCTGCACTAAAAGATTTCTACATCCTTCAGAGCAAAAATTGTCGGGGAGAAGGAGGTGGGAAACATACATGATCTTCTTTCCTTTACCATTGTGCTCTCCATTCCAACATGTTTTGTCTACGAGGATATAATCATTTATCATGGTTTCTAACAGCAACAAAGCAGCCTTAGAAGCACAGAGTGGTAACAGCTAAGCTAGAAAACAAAGAGGTTTTTTGGTTTGGTCCTCCCAGTGAACCCAATTCTTTGAACTAGAAGATTCAGGCAAGGAGTGGGTACATCACCACCCAGTTTGGCTTCACTCCAACTCACCCACTAAGAGCATAACTCCAGTCCAATGCATTAACCCAAAGACACGTAAGCTGGGAGTGACTCGAATGGAGAGCGTAGGCCACGTAGGAGAGCAGGCTCTTGTGAGCTTTGCCGCTGAATGAACCCTGAGGCCCTCCTGGCCAGCTGGAAGCCAGGCTCTCAGAGCCACCCTGCCCCACCACAAGATGCCAAAGGAGAAACAAGAGAAATTACCCATGCATTACTATTCGCACAGTTCAATCCTTGATTAAAATATCATTCCAAGAAACCATGGCCACCCTACTCTTCTTGCAAAATTCTACAGTTTCTAATCATAATTCTCAAGAGTTCACAATACTGTGATTAGGATATTTGCATAGTGCTCCAGTCACATGGCTTTCAGCTCAGGTTTCCTACCATCCTGTTGTTCAGCCTACAGCCTGCAGCAGCAGTTGTGGCATGACTTTGGTGTGGGCCAAACCGTGAGACCAGATGGCAGGCAGAGAGAAGCCCCAGACCTGCTCTGGGGGCTTCACCAGGAGGGTTAACACGGGGGTCTTTCAATTTGTTTTTACCTTGACTCAGTAATTCAGTAAGAAATACTTTACATCACCGTTCACTATACACATACACACAAACACACACAGAGTCATAAAACTGAAAAAAAATTTCACACACAAAAGAATTATATTTACAACATGCACTGTACACCACTTTTAATTTTTATTTTATTCTATTTGATTTTTCAGTTACTGGTTTTGACCCACTAAGTTGATTTTAAGACTCCATGGTTTACCACCTGTGGTTTAAAAATAGTCCTAATCTAACCACCCACCCATCTCCCAATACACATACCTTGCTTGCTTAGTAGTATTGAGGCTGCTGATGGATGCTAAGTCCATGGAATAAGTAAAAATGTGTGGCATGAACAATAAAATTCCTACCATGTGAGAGACTTTATATGCCTGTTTAGCAGTAGACCAGGATACTCAGTAGGATTTAAGATCCTTCTAATGGGAGATCCCTACAGTAGTGTGAAGGGAATAGGCCATCACTCTCTAGCCCTACTGTCTACCCATAGATTGAAAGGAAGAGAATGAGCCTGAAACGCTTACTCTCTTTGCCTGTCTCTGGTTTTGCCCCCAGCCTTTTTCACATAGTGTGTGCGTGCGTGTATGCATGTGTGACTTAACCATATTTCCTCTTTGCAATAAAGCTCACATCCAAAGTCAAACCTTCCATCATGTGTGACACCAGTAATTAACGACCCTGTTGGGTGTGTCTATTGCATTAGACTTCAGCTACCAGCACTTACAGTGTCTGGCACTGTGTGAGGCCTGCTTACTCTGTGCTCCCACGGTACCTTGCGTGTTCTCTTTCCACTGCCTTCATCATAGTGGTGGTGATGGTTGCAGCAAAACTAGGTACTCTGTGAGGGAACAAAGGGTAGGAATCATGTCTCATTCATCTCCTGAATATAACTGAGAGCCTGAGATTTAACAATTACTCAATAATTATTTATTGAGTAAATGGATGGAAGACTGGATGGATGGATGGATGTATGGATGGATGGACGGACAGATGGAGAGGTGATATGAAAAAGCTCTTTTAATGTTCTTTACCTCAACCAAGCTAAGGATCTTATGATAGCCTCTCTTTGGGGAGAAATCTGCCTTTTAGAGAAACTGTTTTGTTTAATTTTAATTTTTTTGGACTTTTTTGTGACTGCTCCCTACTTGGAGAGTAGGGCAGGCCAGACTGCAGGTATATATTCGTTTGTTTAGCAAATATAACTGTACCCCTACCATATGCTTAGCCCTGTGATGATAAAAATCTGTCCTGAGTCCTTAATATCTACTTGAAATGGATCAAAGAATGTCATGTGTGATCCATATGTGAGATCCACATTCAATCACATTGTACAACTCACTGCTTAATCCACCCTGCATCTTTCATCACGCAATTTCACCCGCCACCCACAGCAGAAGTTTTTTCATGGATCCTGTCTGTAGACAAGGCAACATTTGTTTGAAGAAATCACTATCACAATGGGATTCAAGTTTAAGGACAGGTCTTCCCCTCATCTTCTCCCATGACCCTCTCAACATGTCCCAGCCTCAGACAATTATAATTTCTAAATTTTAAGTAAGGAATTATAGTTTATAAAAGACAGTCATGTAGATAATCTCAATTAATCCTCATAACAATTCTGTGAGGTAAGAGGGATCCTACAGATTTAGAGTGACCCTGTCCTGCTTTTCTCTTCCTGGTCTTTCATTTTGGCAAAGTACAGCTTTGTTCCTTGTACTGTTCCAGGGCTGGTTAGTATTAGCAGATCGCTGGATAACCTCAACATTGACCTGTGTCTGACATCAGCCAGAACTTATTCCTGACAGTGTTCTATAAAGTATGAGTGTTAATTTATATTCCCTTACCATCCACTGATCCTATTTTTGAATCTAGCCAATTGGTACTGATCATCTCTACTATAAAGTGCTAAAATATGGTATTTAGCGAATAATGTTCAGAGCAATGATACAATCCTTGTGGGGTTTTTATTCTTCTAGGAAAACAATAAAGAGAAGGAATATTCACACACATATTTTATTATGTATTTCATAAGAGAGAGCAAGAGATTGAGAGAGACTGGTATAAAAGAGCCCCCTAAGAAAACGCAAAGGGGCAGGAAGTGTGGGTAAAAGAACTAAAAACACAGAACTGTCAAATTCCACTGAGCCATCAAGGGAACCAGTTAAATGCTGGTGAATAGAACTCTTTCTTCCTATACATAATGTCCTGGTACTGACCCCATCCTGGCTGAAGTTTAATATACTCTGTATCTGCCAACTCTGGAGGCTATTTCTACCACTTCTGAACTATGAGTCAACTTTAGGTATAAACTTTAGACATAGTGATTTTGAATTGATTAAGACAGTGTCTGAGTATGTCAGGCCCTAAACGGACTTGTCATCACCCCCTGGGAGATGGACCCCCTTGCGTGATGCTAGGCTTTTGAGAGTCCTTGTGTGGAGATGGCACTACTATGCAGTGACCATCAGAGTAATTTATAGATAGGCTGTCAACCTGTAATGATTGAGTTTAACCAACTGCTTCAAACTCAGTTCACAGCCTTGTAGCTAAAAGTGGAAATTGCCCTTTCAGGTTAGAGTGGCTGATTAGCACACTAGAAAAGGTTAAAACAAGTAGCCATATGACTGGTTAAAAACGGGTCGGATGTGCTCTTAGGACTCTTTATTTCTTTGGCTTCATAGAATTTTCAAAACTGCATTTTGCAGAGACAGTATGGAAAGGAGTAAAAATCTAGTCATCTATTCTTACTTGACGAGCTACTCTCCATTTCCCTAAATGTTGACGTCATGGGCTTTAGATCTTGCTCCTGTGGCGAAGAAGCTTTACTGTCATCCTGACACTCTTAGGAATCACATGCAGACAAAACCCCGTCTGCTCTCTCTATAATGTAAAAAACAATCCAGCCCACTGCACTGCCATCAGAAGGGGGCCTTGACATTTTTGTAAGACCCTGAGGTGGCTTGACCATGAAGTTGATGAAGCTTAAGCTTTAGAACCTCAAGACCCTGGACTTAATTTTTTATTTATAATTCCTTAGTATTTTGCTGAAAGAAGGCCCCCCGGGACTTCTCTGGTGGTGCAGTGGTTAAGAATCCGCCTGCCAATGCAGGGGACACAGGTTCGAGCCCTGGTCCGGGAAGATCGCACATGCCGCAGAGCAACTAAACCCATGTGCCACAACTACTGAGCCTGCGTGCTGCAACTACTGAAGCCCGTGCACCTAGAGCCCGTGCTCCACAACAAGAGAAGCCACCACAGTGAGACACCCGCGCACCACAACGAAAGGTAGCCCCAGCTCGCCGCCACTAGAGAAAGCCAGTGCACAGCAACAAAGACCCACCACAGCCAAAAATAAATAAATTTATTTAAAAAAAAAAAAGGCTCCCCAAATTGTGTAAACTTCAGGTTCCACAAGATCCAGACCCACCTGTGGCAAGAACAAAGTCACTGAGGCAAAGAAGTAGATATTCTTACCCCTAATAAGCTACAGAGGCCATAATTCATGTGCATCGTAAATATGAATTTACATGGAGGCTGAAATTGAGAGTGGATGCTTCTCAGAATTCCTGCTACATCTGTGATTCTATGGCCTGAAGTGCCATCCCTATTGATCCTTCTCTGTTCCAGATCAAGCCTGATGCAGAAACAATCTCTGGAAGAGGATAGCTAATGAAGGTAACAGGGAAGATGGGTATTTCTCAAATTTTCATGAGGGATTCCAAAAGATATACTTCTTCCATTAGCACTGCCCTTTCCTTTGCTAACATCATGGTAAGCACAAGACAAATACTCAAACTGGCTGCTAAGATTCTAAGTGGTTTAAGAAAGCTGACCTTGGGGGGAATGTCTTCAATGTCATTTAACTTACATTCTTTTTTTTCAGTTGTGAAATGCCCAAATGCGCAGGTTTTGTTTGTTTCTTTTAGCTTTGTTTTTGTTTCTTAAGAGAAAGTCAATTATCGATAGTAGCGTATTTGAAAACAGCGTAATCAAAGGCAGATTTTAAAAAAACAATGTGACTGTAAGTTCTTATCTGCCTTCAAGTACTTAAAATAGGCAAGTAGTGCTTTGCTTTCCAAAGAGGTGTTCGCTCTTAAAAGTCTATGAAATCCAAGGAGACTTTCAAATTATTTTAAAGACCCCTTGTGTGAAATTAGCAATACATTATTGAAATATGCCACTGTCACAGCTGCCCTCTGATGAAGTTTGGGTTCCAATCTGTGCCTCTCCAGCAGTCTGTGCGAGCATTGCTGCCAGGTGGCATCGGCTTCCTCACAGCGTCTCCTCCCGTCTGCCATGAGGGAATAAAACTGCATCTCCCTGGGAAGCTTCCACTAGTGGCTCAGAAGAAATCTGTCTGCAGAGAAAAGATGGCAAGCGTACTTGGAAATTTGAATTATTGCTGTCATCAGCACATTGCTCCCCCTTAGTATTGAACCTTTGACACTGAAACAATTTGCTTATATGTAGTTACAATATTTGTAATTTGCCTGGGGCTTGCTGAAACATAGAGATTCATGGTTGTTTGTAGCTTTTTAGAAAGCAGAACATCTTTCTTTGTAAACTTAATGAGAAGAAAATTAGCAAACTGATAAGTAAGTTGCCTTAAAATGTTTGCAGTTATCAATCTATTTTTATTTTGCGAAAGTACCATCAGAGGTAACTATTCTAACTTAACAGATTAAAGTTTAAATATATATATATATATATATATATATATATATATATATATATATCAGACATCTTTGCTGCTCCAAAGAAAAGTAGACAATCCTTGGTTGAAGGCTAAGCGTATCCCCAAAGAAAGAAAAAAGAAAGAATCAGAAAGGAAAGAAAAATGCTGAGACCATTTGTAAACTTGGACCTGCATCTTTGTGCTTCAGGGACAGTTGTGACAATTGTCCTGATGAAAGGGAATTTATGGGTGTAAGTCAGTTGTGCCAATGTAGCTGTGGCATATAGCTATGGGTGCAGTTGGTGAATGCAAAATCAGCCATTTGCAAGAAAACATTTTTTCACCTTCACAAGATCCTCAAAGGTTTTCCATCAACCTTTCACTATGAAATAGTCTATGTCTGACTTATTCCTTCTTAGACCATTGGAAAGACATTGAGGAGATCCTTGATCAATTTATATCCCAACATTGCATGATCTTAAGGAAGAAATTTTCAATCACTTCAAAATTTAGTTCCTCAGTAACTGACTTGCTTATACTATTATGGTAAGAATTGATAAAGTAGATTAAATAGGTAAGATTTCTACCTACAAAAGTGTGACTTGAAATCAACTTGCTCTCAACCCACAATATGTGGCCATTATGAAAATGCTAGCAAAATAGTTCTTTGGAAGAAAGTTTAAATAACCATGTTAGACGGTCATTTTTCTACCATTGGTTCTACTTCAATGCTCCCAAAAGAGCATTATTTTATTTTTCTTATTAATTTAATTTATTTAACCTAAGACTTTTATAGGATGGAGAGGGAAATTTAACATAAGTGCAGGATAATAGAGAATAATGAATTACGATTTCCAAGTCTATGCTTTCTTTTAGTTTTTGACATATAAGCATTTTTCAACATATACAGTACACTTACTCATACAACTGAACTTTCTCCCCAGGGCTGGGGCCGAGGGGAGGAGTACAAAACTTGAGGAGACAGGCTCTCTCAGAGTCCAGTGAACATACTTCAGCTTTGCCCCCTGGGTGCCTTACTTGCCTCACCTTAGCCCTGGCCCTATTGGTCCCAGTCCCACAGGAGTAACAGCCAATCTGCTAAATTCATATTCATGTAGCTGTTATTTTGTCCAGTCACAAGCATCTGGTCATATTTGCTTCCTAACTCTCCATCCAAGTGAAAGATAATAAATAACTGGCTTCAAATTCTAATTGCAGTCTAAGAATTATATGATTAATTTCCATTTTATATGGAAAGAAAACTCATCCTGTTTTATTAAGACAACTTTGTTCTTAATATTGTGTGGAAAATATCTTGGGTGCAAATTATTGCATGATCCTGTTTTCCTAATGACTTGGGGAAATATATGGTTTATGTCAAAAGCTGAAACTTTGACCACAATATTCATGATCAGTTTTTCCCTTCACTGATTGTGATTGAAGCAAATTACAATACCATGTCTTCTTACAAATTCTTTCATTGACCCACATTTGTTCCTTGCTTTTAACGTTGAAACATACTTTTCAGATTCATCTCTAGCATTGAATCACTTCAGGCAAGTGACAATTCTTCTGTACATTATTTGTGTTATCGAATGGTGATAAGTCTATGAAAAGCTGAGATCTTTTGCTGTAACAAGATGGTTATCGAGAACGTTTAGAAAATATGAGTTAATCCTAAAATACTGTGTTTGATTTTAATAATACATATCAAATTGTGGTTTGAAAATTTATTGGTGATATCATTGCAGAGTCCTAGAAAGGACCTCTGGCAATTGCTTATGTAGTAAGTCATTGCTTTCCAATCAAAGCATAAGGCCCAGTCAGTATCTTTATGAGTAAAGGATCTTGTGGAGAGAAATGTTTGGAAGTCTGTTTCTGAAGCATTTCAAAAAGACTAGGGGAGCAATGGCTATCTTCCCATAAGAAGAATTTAGAATTGCACTTCACAAGAGTGGGCTTGACAGCGTGAAGCAAGGGTTTGTCCATCTCTGGTTTGGGGGATATAGCTGAGTCGCAGTCATCTGTCCTTATCTGCAGAAGCCTGGCTAACCTTTCTCTTCACCACATTATATTCTTCCTTATCATGCGCAGTAAACGCTGCTAAGGTACTAGCACATGGCATTCATTGGGCATTGTGTTTATATATAGGTTTAAAGAAATTGTCAGTTACAGCCAGGATCCCAGGCTAAGGGGTGGGAGAAGAAGGGCCTCCCCAGCCAGTTGAAGCACCGTCTCCATTTTGGACTCTCAGCCCTCGAGTCAAGTAGAAGCTTCTGGAAGTTCCCCCAGCAGAAGCACATGCTCTCTGGAGACCGTGGGGGAGACGTAAACTGTGGAAAGCACTATCGATCAGAGAGAGGAACAAGCCCTGATAGCAAATCCAGTAGAAACCTCACCACCTTTTTTTTCCTGAAGACCTTTTCAAATCCTTCTCTAGTCACTGAGTAGAAAGCAGTAAATTAGAGCAGCAGGCTCTGAATTTGGAAGCCTCTGGTAAGTGGGGCAGGCTGAGTTATTGCTTTCTGTAACCCTCCCGCCTGCCCAGGAGTCATACATAATTGAGAAGGAGGTAAATAAGAATTAAATACCTTAAGTCTCTTTTTTTTCCTGTCCTTTGATTACACCACGATTTTATTTATGATTCCCCAAAGAGAAAGAAATTTCCCTTATGTGCCATTGCTTTTGTAAATTGTTCAAGAATCACAAAAATGAAATACTTCACAGCGGGTTTTTCTCTGTTGCCTCTTTCCTGCTGTACTGACCTCTTTAAAGTGATGCTTTACCTCGTCCACAGCCACCCTATCCCCACCTCCTCCGAATACAACTGCCTTAATTTCACTGTATCAAATACGTCTCAAGTCCACACTGAACCTGGTGCCGTGTTCACTGGCCCTGGCCAGGTTTTTCATCATATGATATTGTTCTGTGTCTCCGGGATAGTGTTTAAGGTAGACAGTTCACATTTTTTGTTTTGTATTTGTGTTAAGAATTGAGTGAGCAGCTACACTCAATTCTGTGAAGAGTGACCAGTGAATAGAGGAAATGCAAACAACTCAGGTTTGGTTTGGTTTCAAATATTATTTTCAGTAGCTTGGGTGGAGCGGGGGCACATAAGAAAATGTTTACCTGAATTATCTGTGAAGTCTCCCAAAGTTTCACATTTCTTTGCCCAAACAGATGGAATTTGATATATGAGCTCTCTGAATCTGGAAGTTTCTAGCAATCGGTTCTTTTCTTTAAACAAAATTTCAGGACTTTTTTTTGTATCACTTAGTCCCACCACCAGGAAATTTAAGAGGTTGGGGATACAGATTCTTTTTTCATGTTATCTTCCAGCTGGAGGGAATTCCTTTTAACAGAAAGGATTTGGAGTGTGAATAACAGGTTAAATGATGTCAAGGCACAGACTAACATGATACCGTAATGATGAAGCCTTCATATAATAATTCTTAACAGATTTTAAGGGCAGGGTGGGGAGGGATGAAATGCAGTGAGAAATAAAATCTGCCACACATGACAGGCAGGATTCTTTTTTGACTCAAGGTTACCAAATATTCTGACTTTCTACCCTTTGAGATTTTTCTACCACTCCAGCAGAGCAGAGCAAAACATGCTTGAGGAAGAAATAAAGCCCAAGATAGAGGACAAGTGACAGAGCAATGGCATGAAGGGGTATTTTATTCGTGGGAATGAACTATAGGAACTCAGAGTCAGAAAAATTGAAAGTCTCTTTCCCACCCATTTACTGAATTCACTTTAAGCTCCACAGTCTGCCTGGAATGAAACACTGGGATTTTTTGCCCCCTTAGTAAATTTCAGTCATATGTGCCCTTGTACTGTGTGCACTGTATTTTTTCATAGATACTCTTTATATTATCTATTACTATGTACATTTTACATATGTATATTTCAGTGTACTATATTCACCATATACCTATTCATATCATATATATAAAGAATGGTATACCAAAATCATGTTCTATATGGGCAAGTTAAGAGATTTCAAGAGTACTTTTGGCTCTACTCAACTTTCACTTTATACACTGATTCTACAAATTAATCCCCATGTATGATCAGTGTAATAATTATGCTGTTTTGGTTAAGTTTCGGTGCCTAAGCTCAGACAAGTCATAGCTTCAGTAAATGAAAGACCCTGCATGTTCATTCATGCAAAGTCTGTCAGAGAGTTTTGAGGAATCACAGAAAATGGAAGAGATGCCAGAAGAGTAAGAAAGAAAAATGTACCAATTTTCAAAAGGAGGATAAAGGTATAGTCCAGAAATTAAAACTATAAAACTCATTTGACACTGATCTCTAGCAACAAAAAGCAATTTCAGGATATTTAAATAATTTGGAAGCATTTAGGAAATGATTACAATTAGCCAGCATGGTTGCCCTAAGAATAATTCATAACAAGGAAAGCTAATTTCTTTATTCTGTTATATTCTTCCACTGCTTTTTAAGGAAAAGCCATAAAGATGGTATATCTTAATTTATTATATTCTAATGGGAAAAATGAAGAATAACATTAACTTATGAATTGCCATCAAATGAGAGGGAGCTTTTAGTCAAGTCCTTCACTAATTTGCACTGAGTTTCATCTTGTCCAATATTTTTCTTTAATATCTTGGATGAAAAGTGTAGAGCAATTATATCTTGTGTGTGAATTACAAAAAGCTAGACAGGAGAGCAATTTCAGAAAATTAGTATTACCAAAAAAATCCTCAGTAAACAACTTGAAGAGTAAAGCTTATAAAACATTATTTACTTTGGGTCTTCCCTGGTGGTGCAGAGGTTGAGAGTCCGCCTGCCGATGCAGGGGACACGGGGT
>NW_006774211.1:64189-85643 GCF_000442215.2 Lipotes vexillifer | reverse complement strand
GTAAAAAAAAAAAAAAAAAAAAAAAAAAAAAAAAAAAAGTGGGCCAAAACTTTAATAGACATTTCACCAAAGAAGACTCAGATGGCAAGTAAGCGTAAGAAAATATGTTCAATATTATATGTAATCAGGAAATTGAAAATTAAGACAATGAGATACCACTATGGAACTATTAGAATGGCCAAAATCCAGAACACTGACAACACCAAATGCTGGTGAGGATGTGGAGCAACAGGAACTCTCATGCATTGCTGGTGGGAATGCAAAATGATACAGCTACTTTGGAAGACAGTTTGGTGGTTTCTTACATAACTAAACATACTCTGACCATATGATCCAGTAATCAGTCTCCTTCAATTGAAAACTTTTATACACACAAAAACCTGCACACAGATGTTTATAGCAGCTTTATTCATGATTGCCAAAACTTAGAAGCAGCCAAGATACCCTTTAGTAGGTGAGTGGATAAACTGTGGTACATCCAATCGATGGAATATTATTCAGCAGTAAAAAGAAATGAGCTATCAAGCCATGAAAAGAATGGAGGAACATTAAATGCATATTATTAAGTAAAAGAAGCCAGTCTGAAAAGGCTACATAGTGTGTGACTGAAACTATATCATCTGGAAAACACAAAACTTTGGAGACAGTAAAAAAAATTAGTGGTTGCCAGGGGTTGGGAGTAAAGAAGGATGAAAAGGTAGAGCACAGATTTGTAGGACAGTGAAACTACTCCGGATGATACTACAATAGTGGATACATGTCATTATACATTTGCTCAATCCCATAGAATGTACAACACCAAGCGTGAACCCTAATGTAAACTATAGACTTTGGGTGATAATAACGTGTCAATGTAGGTTTATCTATTTTAACAAATGTACCATGCTAGTATGCGAGGTCAACAGTGAGGGAGGCTATGTATATGGGGGCGACTACGGGTATATGGGGCCTCTGTACTTTCCACCCAATTTTGCTGTGAACCTAAACATTTTCTAAAATATAAGTTTACTAATAAAAAATCAAAATCAGTGCGATCTTAAAATACCTGTTGGCCAGGTGACAGCCCTGACATAGCAGTCATTACCTGTGCATACACCAACATAGTCATTGCTGCTCATATTATCAGCACTTCAAATGAATTATGTGCAGTGTTGGGACTTTTCATATTAACTTTAAAATATCTTCAAAAATATATACTATGATTCAACTTGGAAACAAAAAGATATTATAGATGTGAACAACACAGAACAGAGCAGGGGGGTGCATATTTGATGTTAGTCCAGCAAAGAATTGCCACTGCAGTAAATGACCCAAACGATATTTTCTCGAGAATATAGGACCTAGGAAAGGATAGTCACCACACATGCATGAAGTCATGCTGTATTTTATTCCTGAGATAAGCACAAAAAGACTATCACATTGCAGTAATGTATGTAAGAGAAAAATTTTAAATCCCTGAGACTAGAGCAAAGAAATTTTATGCACTGAGAAAAAGCTGTTGTGACAATGTCATGAGACTTAAGTCATAAAAATACAAAAGCAAGTCTAGTCAAATAGGAAATGCTGAAAAAAAGCTGAGTGTTCTTTAACATGCCTCAGAATTAGACTGTCAACGCTAAAGGAGTCTCTACAGAGACCTAGGAGCATAAATAAGTTTAAAAGCCCTTTCAGTAAGTGTAAAATAAATATTCTAAGTGATTAGAAAGCAGCATGATAGTTTTAAAGGCAGCACTTTTTTTAGTAGTATACAAAATAATGGTGAATCTTATAATCAATAGCATCTCAAGTCAAAGAAATATGATCTTACCAACTTACAGACTTAATCTAACATTCATTGATGATAAAACTTCCATGGTCCCTTAGAAGAACTGACGAGTGAACTGGCTAGTAGGCATTTTCCCTTGAGAGATGGGAGGGTCAATATAAATCACTGCACATGCAAGGTCTACACAGGACAATAAAAAGAGTGGTGCATGGTTGTAAACGGGTGAATACAATCAGCAGAGCTGCCTAATTCAATTAAGTAATTCAGTGACGGAAACTTGATGCACCTGGATCAATTGGAGCAGAACAAGCATAACTACTCTTAAACACACTGTTCTGGCGAAACTTGTGTACCTGTGTCTGTACACTTTGAAACATTTCATCAGTTAAAAGAACCTAAAATCTTGATTTGGGAGGTGGGAAATTTTTTTTAAACCAAGTTTATAGTTACAGGACACCCTAGTCTAAAATAACTAATCAAAAGTAACTGATCTAAGCACCTTCAGTACTATAATTGCCTCTTAATTGTTCTACCTGCATCCATTTTGGCTCCCATCAGTCTATTCTCCATGCTTTTCTAAGTGCAAATGCACAAACACTAACAAGTTTTAACATCTGAGTCATTTCCTCTTGCTCTTAAGAAAAATTCAAAACTCCTTCCCATGGCTTGATCCGGATTCCCTCTCTACCCACATCTTACTTCATGACTGTGCTTTTGGCACAAGAACACAATTTTTCAGTACCTTATTTGAGCCATGTTCCCACTCATCAGTGAGTTCTCTGCTTGGCATTCACTTACCATTTTCCCTCATTTGGTAAGCTCTGATTCATCCTTCGGCTGCCAACTCAGTTGTCACTTCCTGAGAGAAGCCCAGTCTCCCTGACTAGGTCAAGTTCACCTGTCTCACACACTTACAGTACCATGTCTCTCTATCTTATTGCAGTTAACATGGTTAAAATTTTTCACTTATTTGTGCAGTGTTTTGATCAATATTTTATCTGCTCCCTCCCCCTGATGAACTGCAAGCTCCAAGAATATAGGGACCATCTTTCTACTCATCAGTATAATCTCTAGTACTATTCCTGGGTTAAGTGGATGCTCAGTAAATATTGAATGAGTTAATGTTAAATAAAGACAGCTCCGTATTTCTTCTCCATTTTCTGTAACCACTTTATATAAATCCTGGAAGTTGGCAGCACTAATCAAGTATAATGTTTGATTATAATGTTAATAAAAGATGGTGAAAATCCTCAGAAAGATAAACCGAGTTCTTCTTATTAAGAGAATTTTTCTTATTCTTATGAATAAGAAGACTTCTTATGAATGGTTTGCAATTACATAAATACTAATGTTTAAAGGAAGACAAGATAACCAAAAGATGAATGTTTGTGATTCCATTAACTGAAAACACAATTCTTATCAAGCTCTTTGGTCATATTTATCCTTGACTTACTACTTCTTAAAAAAAAAAAAAAAGCCACCTAGATGAAATAGATATTTTCTCCAAAGCAAATTTCTAGTAACAGAGATTCAATAGAAAAAGTTTTAGCTTAGTCAGTTTTATCCATCAGGAGGGAAGACAGATATTCCTCTGTGATTACAGGGATTATGTTTTTATAAAATTCCAACTATGTTTATGTAACTGTGAATGTGAAATCATTTTTTCCTCAGTATAGAAAATAGTGGATTGTATCAGTTTCCTACTTCTTAGGTGCAAACAGCAGAATCTGACTTTGACAATTAGACAGAAAAGAAGTTTCTTAACAGGATGTTGGGGTTCCACTTCTGGTGCTAGAAGTGCCAAGACGCCCCGAGAAGCTCTTCAACTGCAAAACAACTAATTTCTGGTTTTAAACACTACTTCTCTGCAAAGCCACCTCTCTTTCAAAAAAGGAACAAAATGAGCTAAGTACAGGGCCAGAGCCAAAACAATAGGCAGTGGAAAGGGATGAGTAAGCATTACAGCAGTTGTTAATAGTAGCAGTGCCATCTGAAAAATTAGTCTAGGGAAAATGAACGATGGTTTAGCAGTGAAGTAGGGAAGCAGTGTCAGGGTTTCCCGCACCAAGTTGCCACCATCAAGGGTGGCTGATATTGCCCCAAGGTTGATGGTTCCGCTGGGCTACTGGCAGAGGCAAAATGAGTCTCTTCTAGAGGAAAGCTTCCACTTCCCAGTTTGGGAACAAGGAACTCCCACTGAATAAAATCAATCTGTGAGCTCACAGTCCAACAGCCCAGACAAAAGAAAGCAATCTACTATGTCTGAGAGACAGTGAACACAAGCAACAATTTCAGACCCTCTTCTCAAGTATGGCAGTTATTAGGATGGTCAGATATAGAACACAGAGTTGCCTTTTTATGTAGGTGATATTTTAAAAAATTAAGGATGCATCACCAAAACGGGGAATAATTCCAACAGATTTTAAGAAGAAATAAATGTAGCCTTTAGAAATGAAAAAATAGAATTGTTGAAATAAAAAATTCAATCTATAACTAAACAGTGGATTAGACATATTATAAGAGAGAAGTAATAAACCAGAATATATATCTGAAAAAAAATCATCTAGCATATAGCACAAAGATACAGAGATGGAAAAATATAAAAGAAATATTAAATGAAGTAGAAGACAAAATGAGAAGATCTATCATATATCTAGTAAGAATCCCAACAGCAGAGAATAAAGAGAAAGCAGAAGAAGAAGAAAAATGAGATCCAAAAGACACAGTCTAATGAAAGTGTATATCTCCAAACACAGGAAAATAACCTTAATAGCAGTCAGAGGAAAATAACAGGCTATCTTCAAAGGAATCACGATAAGAATTACAGCAGACTTCTCTTTAACAATAACAGAAGGAAAAAAAATGTACACCTAGAAGAACTATCTTTCAAGAGAAGGAGGGTGTAATAAAGCTATTTTTAATAAACAAGTGGAAATCATTTCCCACAAAAGAACCAGCTGAACGAATCTCTAAATGATATACTTCAAGATGGAGAATGATTACAGGATGATAACTTGAGATACAAGAAGAATTATTTTTTTAATGGTAAATATGTTTATAAACCCAAACATTGTATAAAATAGTAATACAAGCAGAGTTAAATTACTAGAAAATAATAGATTTAAGTTATAAGAGGAGTGGTCAAAGTTAAAATTGTCTAGGATCTTTGGATATTTTGAGAGAGAGGTTGAGATATTATTTAGTTTCAAACTCTTAAGCCAAACATGTATGATAGATAATATTTCAAGACTAGTGACTAAAAGAAAGGAGTAGAATTGTAGTGTATAAGTCCCAAACAAGGAAAGATAAAAACATGAAACTACACAAAAATAAACAAAACTCAACAAAAAATTTAAATGGATTAAACTCAATAGTTAAAAGACACAGATTGTGAGATATCTTTATTTATTTTTTTTTTTATTTATTTTTTTTTTCTGCGGTATGTGGGCCTCTCACTGTTGTGGCCTCTCCCATTGTGGAGCACAGGCTCCGGACGAGCAGGCTCAGCGGCCATGGCTCACGGGCCCAGCCGTTCCACGGCATGTGGGATCTTCCCAGACCGGGGCACGAACCCGTATCCCCTGCATCGGCAGGCGGACTCTCAACCACTGCGCCACCAGGGAAGCCCTGTGAGATATCTTTAAATCCAAATATATCCTGCTGAGAAGAATACATGTAAGTATAAGAACACAGAAAGGTTGAAAGTAAAAAGATGGAGAACTATATCCCAGGTAACTACTAGCAAAAAGGAAGCTGGAAGAGCTGTTTCAATGGTAGATAACATAGGTTTAAGACAGAACATCTTGATAAAGATTTCAGTTCACCAGAAATGCAGTACATTCAAAATGTATATGTACCTAATAAAACAATCTAAAAATATAAAAAGCAAAACTGATGTGACTTCAGAAGGAAGTTGACAAATCCACAACCTTTCTCAATTACTGATAATTCTATCAGAAAAAATTCAGTAATGAATATGAGTATGAATTAACAAAGATATAAAGACCTTTACATACAACAATCAAAAAATACACAATCTTCTTAAGTAAACAGAATATTTGTGACAGTTATCTCGAAACCAGGTCACAAAGCAAGATTCAAAGAACAAATAACATTGTCTGACCACAGTGTAACTAAGTTCCAAGTTAATTACAAAACAAAATGTTTTATAACATTTGTCTGTTTGGAAAACAATTTGGCAGTACTTCAAAGAGTAACATGGAGTTACTCCACAATTTCCATGACCCCACAATTTCCATTCCTAGGTATACACCAACAGAATTGAAAACATATGTCCTCATGAAAATGTATACACTAATGTTTATAGCAGCATTATTTATAATAGCCAAAAAGTAGAAACAACCCAAATGTCCATCAACTGTTGAACAGATAGACAATAAATGCTATATCTACCCAACTGAATATTATTCAGCCATGAAAAGGAATGAAATGCTGACACACGCTTTAACATTTGCACTTTGAAATCATTATGCTATACGAACGAAGTCAGCTACAAAATGCCACATATTATATGATACTGTTTTATATGAAATGTCCAGAATAGGGAAATCTATGGAGACAGAACACACATTAGTCATTGCCAAGAGATGGAAGCATGGGGAAATGGAAAGTGACTGCTAATGGTTAAGGAGTTTCTTTTTGGAGTGGTGAAAATGTTCTGTAATTAGATAGTAGCAGTGGTTGTACAACTCTGTGAATCTGATAAAACCACTATATTGTATATTTTACATCGCTAACAGTGATATAAGTGGAACCACTCCTGTTTCCACCTTTGGTTCCCAGATTCGTGTGATCTTCCTATTGAGAAAGAGTACCATTTAAAAGATCTTTGGTTTGGGGGCTTCCCTGGTGGTGCAGTGGTTAAGAATCCGCCTGCCAATGAAGGGGACACAGGTTCAAGCCCTGGTCCTGGAAGATCCCACATGCCGTGGAGCAACTAAGCCCATGCGCCACAACTACTGAGCCTGCGCTCTAGAGCCCATGAGCCACAACTACTGAGCCCACGTGCCACAACTACTGAAGCCCGTGCACCTAGAGCCCATGCTGCGCACCTAGAGCCCGTGCTCTGCAACAAGAGAAGCCACCGCAATGAGAAGCCTGCACACCACAACGAAGAGTAGCCCCTGCTCGCCACAGCTAGAGAAAGCCCACATGCAGCAACGAAAACCCAATGCAGCCAAAAATAAAATAAATTAATTTTAAAAATAAATAAAAGATCTTTGATTCAAATTATACACTGTGTCTTGAGGGATGGCATTTAATCCTTATAAAGTATTGGCTCCAACCTGGCTCTTCAGTTCTCCTGTTACCAGGTCTTTCTAACTCCCTATCAGGCCAGCAACTGCTTGGTAGCATAAAATATGATAGGTCCAGTGGATCCCATGGTCATGGGCCCACTTCCTACCTTTTATTTCTATAAAGTGTGTCCCTGTTCTGATGTAATATTATGTGAAATTCAGTGCCAGTTGATCAAACACAATAAGTCCCCAGAGAGTGGTACTAGAGGAAAGGCAAATTCATACCTAGATGTAAGTCTGTTCCTGTCAGTATGAATTGCTGGTCCTTCCAATGTGGAAAGGTTCTAATGTAAGCACTGCAAACATTTTCTCCCATCTCACTGCCTATGACTGGGTTACATACCCATACTTAACTAGTCATTGTGCCCCAGATGATGGAATTGGCTTCATGAAATAAGTCAATTATATCCTACTTAAATCACAGTGATAAGAACGGAGAGAGAAATTCACCCCCCAAAATGTACAGTGTTATTAGGAAGAAGAAAATGAAAGGCAGGCAGCCAAAAACGACAAATACAGAGGGGATAGAGAAAGAAAGGTAGGTAGAGAGATAGGTAGGTAGGTAGGTAGATAGATAGATAGATAGATAGATAGATAGATAGATAGACAGACTAGATTGACTGGTTCCTCCTCTGACTGTCCAAAAAGAAGTTTTCCTTTTCTGAATGGAATAATGTAGAGCTGGAATTCCACAGATGAAGAACAAATCTGTACTAATGCATTCACTACCAAAAAAACGCTTCCTAAATATAAAACTCAGAACCATAGAGAAAAAGAATTTCCCAACTTTGGCAAATTTATTTATCTGAGATTCAAGTCCACAGATAAGTTGAGCATAATTTATGAATCACACTCTATTAGGAAATATAAACACGAGTAAAATACAATCCTGCTCACCAAAAAAAAAAAAAAGAAAAAAAAAACCCTTAAAATTCGATGGAGATCATTTGAATTTTAGACAAGGATTGTCTGCAATCTCTGGAAACCAGCAAAAGTTTCTGCCATATTGTCTTAAAATTGTTTATGTTTTCTACAGATCCTAGGGTGTCAGCACTGTGATCTTCTTTTGTTCTTCACTAAATTGAATGTTAAGCAGATCCTGGCTAATATTACATATTAGCTTGTTGATGATAATTGCCCATCAAAATTAGCAGACCGATTTAGAAAAAAACATTTGAGGGGAAAAAATTCCTTCAGGGGTAGAGAGTCAGTACAGTTTTGGGGGGGTTTTTTGTTTTTTGGGTTTTTTTTTGCGGTACGTGGGCCTCTCACTGTTGCGGCCTCTCCCATTACGGAGCACAGGCTCCAGACGCGCAGGCTCAGTGGCCATGGCTCACAGGCCCAGCCACTGCACGGCACGTAGGATCTTCCCGGACCGAGGCACAAACCCGTGTCCCCTGCATCGGCAGACAGACTCTCAACCACTGTGCCACCAGGGAAGCCCGGTACAATTTTTCTAAAGGAAGACAAAAAAAAAATTATAGCCTGGTTTCCAAGGCGAATAAAGACTTGAAGTAAGTAAAATCAAAAAGTTGACCAGCTGTGGACTAGGGGTCTTCCTGGCCCTCCTCTGAGCCCACTTACTCCTAGAATCTCCGTGTCTAACATTCACACTCCATATAGGAGGTCAGGTGGTAATTAATATCAAGCTCTAACTGGCTTCCAGTGGTTTTTAAATCATCTACTTGAAAACAGTACATTGTGGACTCCTACTAATCAATTTGACAAAATGAGCAAGAGAAGATATAGCAAAACATTTTCTATTAGCCAATTTTAAAACAAACAAACAAACAAATACCCCAGGTAACAGATCTGCAGAGGGAACTCAGAGTCAGAGATTGAGAAGTTGCAGAAAGTGAGTGTTTTACAGAAGAATCAAAAACAATTAGAGCTCTTATTGGCTGGGAACTAGAGCTTCTAAAGCCCACGCCTGGCAGAGAATCCATGCTTACAGTCTATGCAAATGGGAAGCTGGAACTGAGATATCTACTTAAAGCCAGGAGTGAAGGCAGACTTCTCTGTCTGTGAGATAAGAACCAGAAGATTTCTAATAACTGTCTAGAGAAACAGTAAAGAAACCTGATATACACTAAGAACTATGAAAGAGTCACTCCTGAGAAATCAGAATCCCAATCTCTAATAGATATATGTGTGAGGTTCTCATTTATACAACCCATGTAGTACAACTTGTTTATACACCAAGAAATTAACATAAAAACTAGTTTGGAATCAGTGAAACCAATAAGACTCTGACAAAGGCAAATGCAAAGTAAAGCAGAACCCCTAGCTGAGGATTTATAAATCCTTGATTTATAAATCAAGGAAACCAAACTCAAGAGGAAGGTTTAGTAGACAGAACAAACCAAAGGACTGACACATCCTAAACTGTAAATAATCATTTGTTCTAAAAGAGGCTCAAAAGTATGTTAGATATCCTCAAAAAGGTACTGTAAAGAAACAGAAGTCAAAAGACAAGAACAGGACAGTTCAGAAAAAAGAGAGACAGTGGATTTGAAAAATCAATATTTCTAGAAATTAAAAGAAATGGCCTTTGAACTTACAACACTGTAAACAGTAGAGAGAGAACTGAAGAGAGATTTAGTAAATTAACAAATGGAGTTTGAGAAAAATTGCCATAATGCCTCACAGAGAGATAGAAATAAATGGAAAATATGAAAGAGAAGCTAAGAGACGTAGCGGGTAGATGAAGAACTTTGAGAAGACTTCCAAAAAAGAAAATATTGTTATAATAAATGGCGGAGGAAATTTTTTTTAATAAAAAGGGCTGAGAACATTCTAGAATTGAAGAAAGACATAGTCTGAGATTGAAGAAACATGGAAAATCCCAAGAAAAATATAAAAGCAAATTGATGCTTAGACACTCATAAATAAATTACGGAAAATCAAAAATAAAAGTGAAAATCAGAAAAGAGAAGATATTACTTAGAATGGCAATCAGATTTAGAGAAGAATTCTAATTCTTATTGCTTATTAGCAGCAATAAGATAATAAAATAATATCTTCAGAGGTAAATGAAAATATTCTCAAATCAGAATTCTATAAATAGCCAAACTATTATTCAAGAATTTTAAAAATATCATTTTCAAAGACCAAGAGATTATTTTACCTAGAGACTGCAATGTTTAATTTTATGTTTCAATTTGGCTAGGCCATGGTACCCAGATATTTGGTCACATATTATTCTAGATGTTTCCATGAAGCTTTTTTTAGATGATATTAACATTTAAACCAGTAGGTTTTGAGTAGAGCATATTACTCACTAAGATGTGGGTGAGCCTCATCTGATCAGTTGGTTGTAATAGAAAAAAACTGCAACTCTTCCCTGGGTTTCCTCCACAATCTCATGATCTCATGAACCACTTCAGTCTTTCTCTCCCTCCCTCCCCTCCCAATTCTCTTCCCCTTCCCTTCCCCTTCCCTCCCCTCCCCTCCCTTCTCCTCTCTTTATCTGCCACCCTCTCTTCTGTTTCTGTGGAGAACCCTGACTAATACATAGAACTACACTAAAAAGTCATGTATTAAAAGTTATATTTGATAAGGAAAAAAGAAATAACCCAGAAGTAAGGGATGGATTACACTATTACAAGGACAATAAGGAGAAGAAAACAGAAAAACAGTAACATGCTGAAAAATATAAATAAATATTTACTGTTTAAAAAGGAAGGACAGGGAGGGGGCTTCCGGGAAGATGGCGGAAGAGTAAGACGCGGAGATCACCTTCCTCCCCACAGATACACCAGAAATACATCTACACGTGGAACAACTCCTACAGAACACCTACTGAACGCTGGCAGAAGACCTCAGACCTCCCAAAAGGCAAGAAATCCTGCACATACCTGGGCAGGGCAGAAGAAAAAAGAATAAACAGAGACAAAAGGATAGGGACGGGACCTGCACCAGTGGGAGGGAGCTGTGTAGGAGGAAAGGTTTCCACACACTAGGAAGCCCCTTTGCGGGCAGAGACTGCGGGTGGCGGAGGGGGAAGCTTCAGAGCCGCGGAGGAGAGCACAGCAACAGGGGTGCGGAGGGCAAAGCGGAGAGATTCCCGCACAGAGGATCGGTGCCAACTGGCACTCACCAGCCCGAGAGGCTTGTCTGTTCCCCCACCCGGGCAGGCAGGGCTGGGAGCTAAGGCTTGGGCTTTGGTCGGAGCGCAGGGAGAAGACTGGGGTTGGCGGCGTGAACACAGCCTGCAGGGGGTTAGTGCGCCACGGCTGGCCGGGAGGGAGTCCGGGGAAAAGGCTGGACCTGCCGAAGAGGCAAGAGACTTTTTCTTCCCTCTTTGTTTCCTGGTGAGCGAGGAGAGGGGATTAAGAACGCTGCTTAAAGGAGCTCCAGAGACAGGTGCGAGCCGTGGCTAAAAGCGCGGACCCCAGAGACAGGCATGAGACGCTAAGGCTGCTGCTGCCGCCACCAAGGGGCCTGTGTGCGAGCACAGGTCACTATCCACACCCCCATTCCGGGAAGCCTGTGCAGCCCGCCACTGCCAGGGTCCCGGGATCCAGGGACAACTCCCAGGGGAGAACGCACGGCGCGCCTCAGGCTGGTGCAACGTCACGCCGGCCTCTGCCGCCGCAGGCTCGCCCCGCACTCTGTGCCCCTCCCTCCCCGCGGCCTGAGTGAGCCAGAGCCCCCGAGTCAGCGGCTCCTTTAACCCCGTCCTGTCTGAGCGAAGAACAGAAGCCCTCTGGCGACCTACGCACAGAGGCGGTGCCAAATCCAAAGCTGAGCCCCTGGGAGCTGTGAGACCAAAGAAGAGAAAAGGAAATCTCTCCCAGCAGCCTCAGAAGCAGTGAATTAAAGCTCCACAAACAACTTGATATACCCTGCATCTGTGGAATACACGAATAAACAACGAATCATCCCAGATTAAGGAGGTGGACTTTGAGAGCGAGATTTATTATTTTTTCCCCTTTTCCTCTTTTTGTGAGTGTGTATGTGTATGCTTCTGTGTGAGTATTTGTCTGTATAGCTTTGCTTCCACCATTTGTCTGAGGGTTCTATCCATCCGTTTTTATTTTTTCTCTTAATAATTTTCTTTATTTTAATAACTTTATTATATTTTATCTTACTTTATTTTGTTTTACTTTATCTTCTTTCTTTTTTTTCCCTTCCTCCCTCCCTCCCTCCCTCCTTTCTTTTTTCTTTCTTTCTTTCTTTCTTCTTCTACTAATTCTTTCTTTCTACTTTTTCTCCCTTTTATTCTGAGCCGTGTGGATGAAAGGCTCTTGGTGCTGCAGCCAGGAGTCAGCATTGTGCCTCTGAGTTGGGAGAGCCAACTTCAGGACACTGGTCCACAAGAGACCTCCCAGCTCCCCATAATATCAAACAGCAAAAATATCCCAGAGATCTCCATCTCAACACCAGCACCCAGCTTCACTCAACGACCAGCAAGCTACAGTGCTGGACAACCTATGCCAACCATATAGCAAAACAGGAACACAACCCCACCCACTAGCAGAGAGGCTGCCTAAAATCATAATAAGTCCACAGACACCCCAAAACACACCACCAGACGTGGACCTGCCCACTAGAGAGACAAGATCTAGCCTCATACACCACAACACAGCCACTAGTCCCCTCCACCAGGAAGCCTACACAACCCACTGAACCAACCTTAGCCACTGGAGACAGACATCAAAAACAACGGGAGCTACGAACTTGCAGCCTGCAAAAAGGTGAACCCAATCACAGTAAGATAAGCAAAATGAGAAGACAGAAAAACACACAGCAGATGAAGGAGCAAGATAAAAACCCACCAGACCTAACAAATGAAGAGGAAATAGGCAGTCTACCTGAAAAAGAGTTCAGAATAATGATAGTAAAGATGATCCAAAATCTTGGAAATAGAATGGACAAAATGCAAGAAGCAGTTAACAAGGACCTAGAAGAAATAAAGATGAAACAGACAATGATGAACAACACAATAAATGAAATGAAAAATACTCTAGATGGGATCAATAGCAGAATAAATGAGGCAGAAGAACGGATAAGTGACCTGGAAGATAAAATAGTGGAAATAACTACTGCAGAGCAGAATAAAGAAAAAAGAATGAAAAGAACTGAGGACAGTCTCAGAGACCTCTGGGACAACATTAAACGCACCAACATTCGAATTATAGGGGTTCCAGAAGAAGAAGAGAAAAAGAAAGGGACTGAGAAAATATTTGAAGAGATTATAGTTGAAAACTTCCCTAATATGGGAAAGGAAATAGTTAATCAAGTCCAGGAAGCACAGAGAGTCCCATACAGGATAAATCCAAGGAGAAACACGCCAAGACACATATTAATCAAACTATCAAAACTTAAATACAAAGAAAACATATTAAAAGCAGCAAGGGGAAAACAACAAATAACACTCAAAGGAATCCCCATAAGGTTAACAGCTGATCTCTCAGCAGAAACTCTACAAGCCAGAAGGGAGTGGCAGGACATACTGAAAGTGATGAAGGAGAAAAACCTGCAACCAAGATTACTCTACCCAGCAAGGATCTCATTCAGATTTGATTTAGCCACTGGGGACAGACACCAAAAACAACAGGAACTACGAACCTGCAGCCTGCAAAAAGGAGACCCCAAACACAGTAAGATAAGCAAAATGAAAAGACAGAAAAACACACAGCAGATGAAGGAGCAGGATAAAAACCCACCAGACCTAACAAATGAAGAGGAAATAGGCAGTCTACCTGAAAAAGAATTCAGAATAATGATAGTAAAGATGATCCAAAATGCAAGAAACATTTAACAAGGACCTAGAAGAACTAAAGATTAGGACCTAGAAGAAATAAAGATGAAACAGACAATGATGAACAACACAATAAATGAAATGAAAAATACTCTAGATGGGATCAATAGCAGAATAAATGAGGCAGAAGAACGGATAAGTGACCTGGAAGATAAAATAGTGGAAATAACTACTGCAGAGCAGAATAAAGAAAAAAGAATGAAAAGAACTGAGGACAGTCTCAGAGACCTCTGGGACAACATTAAACGCACCAACATTCGAATTATAGGGGTTCCAGAAGAAGAAGAGAAAAAGAAAGGGACTGAGAAAATATTTGAAGAGATTATAGTTGAAAACTTCCCTAATATGGGAAAGGAAATAGTTAATCAAGTCCAGGAAGCACAGAGAGTCCCATGCAGGATAAATTCAAGGATAAATACGCCAAGACACATATTAATCAAACTGTCAAAAACTAAATACAAAGAAAGCATATTAAAAGCAGCAAGGGAAAAACAACAAATAACACACAAGGGAATCCCTATAAGGTTAACAGCTGATCTTTCAGCAAAAACTCTGCAAACCAGTAGGGACTGGAAGGACATATTTAAAATGATCGAGGAGAAAAACCTGCAACCAAGATTACTCTACCCAGCAAGGATCTCATTCAGATTTGATGGAGAAATTAAAACCTTTACAGACAAGCAAAAGCTGAGAGAGTTCAGCACCACCAAACCAGCTTTACAACAAATGCTAAAGGAACTGCTCTAGACAAAAACACAAGAGAAGGAAAAGTCCTATAATAACGAACCCAAAACAGTTTAGAAAATGGGAATAGGAACATACATATCGATAATTACCTTAAATGTAAATGGACTAAATGCTCCCACCAAAAGACACAGATTGGCTGAATGGATACAAAAACAAGACCCATATATATGCTGTCTACAAGAGACCCACTTCAGACCTAGAGACACATACAGACTGAAAGTAAGGGGATGAACAAAGATATTTCATGCAAATGGAAACCAGAAGAAAGCTGGAATAGCAATTCTCATATCAGACAAAATAGACTTTAAAATAAAGACTATTACAAGAGACAAAGAACGACACTACATAATGATCAAGGGATCGATCCAAGAAGAAGATATAACAATTGTAAATGTTTATGCACCCAACATAGGAACACCTCAATACATAAGGCAAATACTAACAGCCATAAAAGGGGAAATTGAAAGTAACACATTCATACTACAGGACTTTAACACCCCACTTTCACCAATAGATGGATCATCCAAAATGAAAATAAATAAGGAAACACAGCTTTAAATGATACATTAAACAAGATGGACTTAATTGATATTTATAGGACATTCCATCCAAAAACAACAGAATACACATTTTTCTCAAGTGCTCATGGAACCTTCTCCAGGATAGATCATATCTTGGGTCACAAATCAAGTCTTGGTAAATTTAAGAAAATTGAAATTGTATCAAGTATCTTTTCCGAACACAACGCTATGAGACTAGATATCAATTACAGGAAAAGATCTGTAAAAAAATACAAACACGTGGAGGCTAAACAATATACTACTTAATAGCGAAGTGATCACTGAAGAAATCAAAGAGGAAATCCAAAAATACCTAGAAACAAATGACAATGGAGACACGATGACCCAAAATCTATGGGATGCAGCAAAAGCAGTTCTAAGAGGGAAGTTTATAGCAATACAATCCTACCTTAAGAAACAGGAAACATCTCGAATAAACAACCTAACCTTGCACCTAAAGCAATTAGAGAAAGAAAAACAAAAAAACCCCAAAGTTAGCAGAAGGAAAGAAAGAAAAATCAGATCAGAAATAAATGAAAAAGAAATGAAAGAAACGATAGCAAATATCAATAAAACTAAAAGCTGGTTCTTTGAGAAGATAAACAAAATTGATAAGCCATTAGCCAGACTCATCAAGAAAAAAAGGGAGAAGACTCAAATCAATAGAATCAGAAATGAAAAAGGAGAGGTAACAACTGACACTGCAGAAATACAAAAGATCGTGAGAGATTACTACTAGCAGCTCTATGCCAATAAAATGGACAACCTGGAAGAAATGGACAAATTCTTAGAAATGCACAACGTGCCAAGATTGAATCAGGAAGAAATAGAAAATATGAACAGACCAATCACAAGCACTGAAATTGAAACTGTGATTAAAAATCTTCCAACAAACAAATGCCCAGGACCAGATGGCTTCACAGGCAAATTCTATCAAACATTTAGAGAAGAGCTAACACCTATCCTTCTCAAACTCTTCCAAAATATAGCAGAGGGAGGAACACTCCCAAACTCATTCTACGAGGCCACCATCACCCTGATACCAAAACCAGACAAAGATGTCACAAAGAAAGAAAACTACAGCCAATATCACTGATGAACATAGATGCAAAAATCCTCAACAAAATACTAGCAAACAGAATGCAACAGCACATTAAACGGATCATACACCATGATCAAGTGGGGTTTATTCCAGGAATGCAAGGGTTCTTCAATATATGCAAATCAATCAACATGTTACACCATGTTAACAAATTGAAGGAGAAAAACCATATGATCATCCTCAGTAGATGCAGAGAAAGCTTTTGACAAAATTCAACACCCATTTATGATAAAAACCCTGCAGAAAGTAGGCATAGAGGGAACTTTCCTCAACATAATAAAGGCCATATATGACAAACCAACAGCCAACATCGTCCTCAATGGTGAAAAACTGAAAGCATTTCCACTAAGATCAGGAACAAGACAAGGTTGCCCACTCTCACCACCCTTATTCAACATCGTTTTGGAAGTTTTAGCCACAGCAGTCACAGAAGGAAAAGAAATAAAAGGAATCCAAATCGGAAAATAAGAAGTAAAGCTGTCACTGTTTGCAGATGACATGATACTATACATAGAGAATCCTAAAGGTGCTACCAGAAAACTACTAGAGCTAATCAATGCATTTGGTAAAGTAGCAGGATATAAAATTAGTGCACAGAAATCTCTGGCATTCCTATACACTAATGATGAAAAATCTGAAAGTGAAATCAAGAAAACACTCCCATTTACCACTGCAACAAAAGGAATAAAATATCTAGGAATAAACCTACCTAAGGAGACAAAAGACCTGTATGCAGAAAATTATAAGACACTGATGAAAGAAATTAAAGATGATACAAATAGATGGAGAGATATACCATGTTCTTGGATTGGAAGAATCAACATTGTGAAAATGACTCTACTACCCAAAGCAATCTACAGATTCAATGCAATCCCTATCAAACTACCACTGGCATTTTCACAGAACTAGAACAAAAAATTTCACAATTTGTATGGAAACACAAAAGACCCCGAATAGCCAAAGCAATCTTGAGAACGAAAAATGAAGCTGGAGGAATCAGGCTCCCTGACCTCAGACTCTACTGCAAAGCTACAGTAATCAAGACAGTATGATAGTGGCACAAAAACAGAAAGACAGATCAATGCAACAGGATAGAAAGCCCAGAGATAAACCCACACACATATGGTCACCTTATCTTTGATAAAGGAGGCAGGAATTTACAGTGGAGAAAGGACAGCCTCTTCAATAAGTGGTGCTGGGAAAACTGGACAGGTACATGTAAAAGCATGAGATTAGATCACTCCCTAGCTCCGTACAGAAAAATAAGCTCAAAATGGATTAAAGACCTAAATGTAAGGCCAGAAACTATCAAACTCTTAGAGGAAAACATAGGCAGGACAGTCTATGACATAAATCACAGCAAGATCCTTTTTGACCCACCTCCTAGAGAAATGGAAATAAAAACAAAAATAAACAAATGGGACCTAATGAAACTTAAAAGCTTTTGCACAGCAAAGGATACCATAAACAAGACCAAAAGACAACCCTCAGAATGGGAGAAAATATTTGCAAATGAAGCAACTGACAAAGGATTAATCTCCAAAATTTATAAGCAGCTCATGCAGCTTAATAACAAACAACCCAATCCAAAAATGTGCAGGAGACCTAAATAGACATTTCTCCAAAGAAGATATACAGACTGCCAAGAAACACATGAAAGAATGCTCAGCATCACTAATCATTAGAGAAGTGCAAATCAAAACTACAATGAGATATCATCTCACAGCAGTCAGAATCGCCATCATCAAAAAATCTAGAAACAATAAATGCTGGAGAGGGTGTGGAGAAAAGGGAACACTCTTGCACTGCTGGTGGGAATGTGAATTGGTACAGCCACTATGGAGAACAGTATGGAGGTTCCTTAAAAAACTACAAATAGAACTACCATATGACCCAGCAATCCCACTACTGGGCATATACCCTGAGAAAACCATAATTCAAAAAGAGTCATGTACCAAAATGTTCATTGCAGCTCTATTTACAATAGCCCGGAGATGGAAACAACCTAAGTGTCCATCATTGGATGAATGGATAAAGAAGATGTGGCACATATATACAATGGAATATTACTCAGCCATAAAAAGAAACAAAATTGAGCTATTTGTAATGAGGTGGATAGACCTAGAGTCTGTCATACAGAATGAAGTAAGTCAGAAAGAGAGAGACAAATACTGTATGCTAACACATATATATGGAATTTAAGAAAAAACAAGTGTCATGAAGAACCTAGGCGTAAGACAGGAATAAAGACACAGACCTACTAGAGAATGGACTTGAGGATATGGGGAGGGGGAAGGGTAAGCTGTGACAAAGCAAGAGAGAGGCATGGACATATATACGCTACCAAGTGTAAGGTAGATAGCTAGTGGGAAGCAGCCACATAGCACAGGGAGATCAGCTCGGTGCTTTGTGACCACCTGGAGGAGTGGGATAGGGAGGGTGGGAGGGTGGGAGAAGCAATCGGGAAGAGATATGGGAACATATGTATATATATAACTGATTCATTTTGTTGTAAAGTAGAAACTAACACACCATTATAAAGCAATTATACTCCAATAAAGATGTTAAAAAAAAAAAGGAAGGGCAATAAAATACTGGACATCAGTACATAGAAAATATGAGGGACATAGAGTAAAAATGCTCTAAGTTTCTTGTATTAACAACCTTAGCCTTATTAAGTATGCATTTAAAAATTGAGGGGTAGCCACTTAAAAGAACAAGTTTTGGATTACTTCTAAAAGAGCAGATTAAAGAAAATTCACTTAAACCAAGACAAAAAAGAGAAGTAAAGCAAAGGAAAAAAAAAAAAGGAAATATGAAAACATTATCGTCATCATCATAAATATCAATAACCTCAATAAAAGTCACTAGATTAAATTTGCTTATTAAGAGACAGAGAGTCTCAGATTGAATGAAATACAAAATCCACATGGATAGGTCTTCTATAATGTTGACTAAAAAGAGGAAGTTACAGAAAGAGAATTAATGTAAATTTTTAAAACTCAAAAAACAATTCTATATATAGTCTATAAATATATTCATAGGCACTAGAAGTACGAAAACATGAGCACACATCTATTTCAGGTTGCTACTCACTTCTGGGCGGGAGCGGAAATGGGATTTATTTTTGAGATGTGTGCGAAAAGAGAAAAACACTCTCTGTTTTGCAGTTTAGGTTCTTTCATGGTTATTACCTGCGATGTCAGGTGAGTCCCATCTGGATGATCGACTGTCCTGTACCAAGGTTGAAAACCGATTCTACAATGTCACCTGGAGTGTGTTAAGAAATGGGCTTTATTGCTTAAAGAGAAAACTCGTGTGGAAATCATGATCTGCAAGGGAAGACACCACGTCTCCATCGCTCTACCATCCTACAGAGATCGGTGAGTCTGTGGGCTGTTAGAGGGACATTGCCCTTCTGTTTTTCTGCTTTTTTATAGGGTAAGGCAAGAAAGCTGCCTTATTAATTGGGGAATACACTGGCTGCCTGGTGCCAGGAGGTCAGGATTTTGGATGGTAGCTGTTTACAGAGTTGTCTGGGAAAATTAGCTGCCCTTCACTTGAAGATCCTGGGGCCCACAGAAATTTGCCGAACCGCTGCCTGGGTTAGAGACCACGAGTGCTGTGGGAAGCTGAACTTGGGTGTAGACTCTCCAGCAAGGAGTTGGGGGTGCCACTAGTCTCAGCTGGACTGTTGCCCAAGCAACCTAGGGTGGGTTCCAATATCATTTTCAAAAAACATAGATCAATGCACTATGGTATCTGTAATGTTTTATTTCTTTTTTAAAAAGGGGGCAGGGGGAGGAATGGGGAATCTAAAACAAAGACCACAATATACTAACAGTTGTTCAACCTCAGTGGTATGTACATGAATGCTTGTTTCACTCCCTTCTGCACTTTATTTGAAAGACCCCCTTCCCGGGAAAGCGGGAGTGGGATGAATTGGGAGATTGGAATTGAATAGATACACTACTATGTATTATAAAATAGATGACTAATGAGAACCTACTGTATAGCACAGGGAACTCTACTCAGTGCTCTGTGGTGACCTAAATGGGAAGGAAATCCAAAAAGATGGTATATAAGTATACGTATGGCTGATTCACTTTGCTGTACAGCAGAAACTGACACAGCAGTGTAAAGCAACTATACTCCAAAAAAAAAATGTTTTAATAAAAATAAAATAAGAGCCCCCTTCCGCATCCTCCAATCCCACTGCTTCCCTAAATTGTAATAATCACTGCTAAGATTTTGGTATTTTTCCAGATCGTATTTTTCTATGGGTTAAAATATGAACACATAAAATATAGAGTTTGTGTGTTTGGTGGAAGAGGATCACTCTTGCTGTTATTTTGAGTTTTGATGTTAAGGCTTTTTGTTTGTTTCTACTTGAACTTCTGGAGATTCTGGATTGTTACATATTGTGTTGGCTTTGTGCCCCTTTGTGACTATGATAGATTGGGAATTAGTCTCTTATAACATAAATATAACAGAATAAAAACTCAAAGTCTACTTCACATATTGTAAAAAGATGACTAAGAAATTTTATCATGAGGGCTGTTGGATAATCTGTCCCTTCATTGTCATTATCATCCATTAGAAGTCAAACAGATCCTGAAAAGATTTTGTTTTTTCCTCCACGTAGAAATTCGTTTTGATCAAACATATGAAACTAGGTCTTGTGACCAACTTGCTTCCTGTGCTTTGACTTTTACTTTAACCTTTACAAAAGGAAGTGAGCATGGTTTGAGTGTGTGCAGATGCACACGTGCGTGCTCTCTCTCTCCTGATGCTAATATCTCTTCATCTTCTGCTTCCTTCACTGAGCTAGAAAAAGGTTCCTTTCCTCCTTGGTTGAAGCACTAATTCACAATCTTTTTATTTGTCACTTTTTAGCCTGTTCTAGAATGTCTCCCTTTCTCTCCATTAAAGAGGGCTAAAGTAAGAATACCTCATTTTACACATCTTAAAAGTAATTTTTATTTATACCACAACCCTTGAAGTTCAAATTTTTTTCTGAAGGAACCTCCCCTGGCCACCCCCTTCCCTTCACAAGGCCACTGTTTGATCTAGTTACATTTTTATATGGAAAATATTTTCAGCAGCTCCGGTTGCTGATTTTCCAAAGAATAAAAACAGAAATGGTCGCTACATTTGGCAGGAACAGTTAGACCTGTGGAGTAAGCCACTGATATA
>NW_006774211.1:24187-64170 GCF_000442215.2 Lipotes vexillifer | reverse complement strand
CTGCACAAATGATTTGTTTTGCTTTATGAACTTGGACAAGCAACTCTTTCTTTTTTCACAGCAAAATAGTCAGTAAAGGGGAAAAGACCAGCGCACCAGGAGGGAGCACATATTCTGTTCTTTAACCGACTTTTAAAAATATGTTTTACGTCAGTATCTAAATTACATAGTGCAGGCTGGTATTTTTTTATCTTTATTATTCAAACTCTTCTGAAGGTAGGTGTGAACTAATCCTTTTGTTTGTATTTCTGGGTTGGCTTTGATGAGTTAGATATTAAGTATGACTGGTCCAGATGTCGCATATTGATGCAGGGCATAAGTGTCAGCATTTAGATGGAGAATAATTGGATTCATATCTGTGTTATGTTTTCAAATTGCTGGGTCAGTTCTGGGTCTCCTGCTGTAAATTCTTCACTGCAGGTCCAAGTAAAAGGAATGTGACAGATTTAATACCTAGAATAAGTTATTAACTGTAAAGATGCATAAAACAGTGGCACTGCTGAGCAGAGAACATTACACTGCTCATAATTCTATAAATGAAAATTAAAGTGTTTTTTATATCAGGGAAATATTTTTCTTCATTAACTCTCTTGCTTTCCTCAAGGAAAGTCTTTATATCTGATCTCAAGTTGAACAATCACTTTTTGGCCATTTAACTCATGAATGTTTAAATTCTAAAATCCAAGTGTGAGAGGATGAATTTGGTAAGAGAAGGGAGTTGTTTGGAATGTTTCACTTCCCAAAGGGTCAAGTGGCTACTGTTGACTGCAACCATGATCTTTCCAGAGAACAATATATAGGCTGAATCCCATTATAAAGACTCTGAAATATCACAATTTTTTGTCACAGTGTACTTGCCTTTCTGTCCTGGCCAAAAGGAGGGAGAATTGGATTTTAGCCCCACCAATTAATTAGAAAATTGTTAGACAGGAAGAAAGGAAGGGGGAAGAAAAGAAGAGAAAGAGAAAGAAGCCAAGAATCCAGGAGGAAAAGAGATGGATGTTTTTCACCCCTCCCTGCAAGCACCAGCATTTTGAGCGATGACTGGTGCCAGTGGATAGCTTGGGTTTTTCTGGGGCAGAATGTCAGCAGTGGCTAGTCGTTGCCTGTAGGACCACGCCACTCCCACCCTGAGAAAATTATCCATTTCTGCAGCACCTTTTATCACACAAACCCAGGGTGAGCGGGGAAATTCAACGCCATAATTAAATTTGCTCTGCCGTTTATTTTATTAAACATTGACTGAATACCCCCTATGGAAAAAGTCAGTCCCGGTTAATACAGAGTGTAGTATAAGTTACACAGGAGTTTCTCAAACTTCAGTCATTCGATACCACTTTATCTATTTATTTAGCATACTTTTATGGAGGCACCATTTTAAGCACTTTATGAATATTAGCCCATTTAATCCACTTAACAGTCCAGAGCCCCCTTTTATGACAGATGTTGAAACTGAGGCTCAAAGAAATTAAGTAACTTGCCCCAGGTTACACCTTTACAAATTTTGCCATATCTACATCTCATTCATACATTATTTACCTACTTATTTTCTTTAAATTATTCACTTTTTTCCACTTAAATGAAAGTGTATTTAAGAAATCTTATCAGTGCATAAATGGGAAACAATACTATGGGTCTAATGTGATAATTATACTTCCAAATATATTTGAAGATAAATACATATGCCACTTCATACTCATTAGTGTGGCTCTGATTTGTTTAAATGGAAAGTAACAAGTGTTGGCGAGGATATGGAGAAATTGGAACTTTCATGTACTGCTAATAGGAATGTAAAATGGTGTAGCCACTGTGAAAAACAGTTTGGTGACTCCTCAAAAAGTTAAGCATAGAATTACCATAAGACCAACAATCCCACTGCTAGATATATTACCCAAAAGATTTGAAAACAGACACTCAAACAAATACTTGCACATGGATGTTCATAGCAGCATAATTCATAAAAGCCAAAAAGCAGAAACAACCCAAATGGCCATCAACTGTTGGATGGATAAACAAAATGTGGTACACCACACAGTGGTATATTATTTGGCCACAAAAAGGGATCAGTTATTGACACATAATACAAAATGTACGAACGCTGAAAACATTATGCAAGCTGAACGAAGCCAGACACAAAAGGCCATGTATTGTATGATTGCATTCACAAGAAATATCCAAAATAGGTAAATCCATAGAGACAAAAATTAAATTTGTGGTTTTCAGGGGCTGGGCAAAGGGGAGAAGGACAATTGACTGCTTAATGCCTGTGGAATTTCTTTTTGGGATTATGAATATGTTCTGGAATTAGATAGTAGCGATCAGAATACTTTGTGAATGTACTAAAAATCGTTCATTTTAAAAGGGTGAACCTGATGATATGTGAATTATATCTCAATAAAGCCACTATTTAAAAATAAATAGCAAAAATGGTAAAGGTGCTTCAGGGATACTGCAAATACTTTATTTATAAAGAACTACTTTTCTTTTCAAATAAGAATTTCTCTGATGCTTTTCCACTGAAACAAAACACAAAATAAATGGATGGTGAGGCTAGTAAAAAAATAATATTTAGATAGATATAGATATACACATACATACAATTGCATTTAAAAGCTGTTGTGTCCCACCTAGAATAATTTCATATATACTACCAGAAGTAAAGGTACCAAATTTGGGGGAACATTGCTGCATATTGTAGAGGGTAAGTACAAGTGTCAGCAAGCTTGAGTTTGAATCCCAGATCTATAACTTTCTATGTGAATTGGGAAAGTTCCTTAATGTCTCTAAACCTGTTTCTTCATCTGTAATATGGGGAAAATAATTGCTAGTAGTGAGGTGCCAGTATCAGGTAAGCCTGGGTTATTAACTTAAGAGAACATTTCTTGAGCCCCTGCTCTATGCCAGTAAGGCAATATGCTAGAAATATTATGTGTAATTTCATTAAATCCACACAGAAACCTCATGAGATCCAATTTAAACATAGAACCAAGAGGACAGCCTTCACTGTGCACAGTTCCACTAAGCACTATTGAAAACCTAATGCCTTCTAATCTCACACCCATGCAAGGTATTATGGATGCAGGATTATCACCTTCTTCAAATTCCTTAAATTCAGTCTATTATCTTATGGACCATACTTCGTTTTTAAGATTTTAAAACATCAATTTATTATAAAAATAATTATGTCATTATTCTGATCTCTCATAAAATCTATAACAAAAAATTATTTACATTTTATTTATATTTTATATTTTACCAGTTGCTAGTATCTTGCATATACCCTCTAAAAGATTATGTCTTAGATTGGTGAAAGAATTTACCCAAAATTCTATAAAATTTACCCAGAAGATAAATAAAGCACAGAAACCGTTATTCAAATTCAAATTTTAATTGACACTGGGGTCTTGGTGTATCCTACTGGCATCTGAGAAGCCCACTCATGTACAACAGCATTCATTAACTAAAAATAAATTTCACATGTGCAGATTTGGCGACAGTAATAATAAACAAATGCCAAATCACTAAAATATATTACACCCTTGCACCAGCAATTGAAATGAACTTGGAGTCTCGTAAAGTCCATGTGGCAATAAAAGTATGGCCCCCAAATGAATCAGAATTGTGCACATGAAACCCTTTTTCTTTGAAAGAGTCTATATAACATGTCCTGAAAGTAATAATTCAAGTACTAAACATACTATTACTTCTATCTCTTGGTCTCGTATTTGACTGAATTCTTAGGAACCTACCTCACAGGGAGATGCTATGTTGACCACTCAACTTTGCAAGGCAGTCAAGGTTTCTAAAACAGGCTATGTTTATAAGAGAGGGTCAAAAAGAATTTAAACAACTCTTAGTGCATCTGAATTAATCCCTAGTTTAGTTTTTCTGAAAGTTCCCAATCTGTACTTAATTATTTCTATTCAACTCACCCTTTACACATACATAGTCAAGTAGGGAGAATTGGGCCCATGGGTTTTACATTTTCATTAAAAGCCAGAGGTAAAATACAACGGACTTGAATTGTGGGTGGCAGCTCACTTCATGATTTCTTCAGAGGAAATTTGACTGAACACATGGAGCTGGGCCGTGCAGCAAGGTCACTATTTGCTTTGCAAGTGGGTGCATGTAGGCATTTGGCAAGCATTCACCAAAACTTCTTTCATTGGCCCATAGCTGAATTATTGTCCTTTCTGCTACCTTTCAGTTACCAAAGTAAAAAGGTCAGTTTCTTTATACTTTAAAAATAGTGCAAATTCAAGTTCTGTTAACAATAACTGCTTGTAACACACTTCCATTTCTATTAACCATGTTAGGGCCGTGTTACTTTCTATAGTTCCTACATTCTGGGAGCTGGATAAATGCTCCCTGACAATGCTAAGCCGTAATACATGTATATCTATGAATATATGCAAACGTATACAAAGTATCAAATTTTTAAAAATCTGTGTGTGTGTTTCCATGTAAGTATTACCCTTCACATTTACCTAAAATGTAAAGCTAGATATATGTATATATAAAAACATACTAAATTAGAAAAGTATAAAAGTGTGTGTCTTATAATACACATACAGGGAAAAGACATTCTAGTTCAAAATTTAAATAATGGCTAAATACTTAGAAAATATCATCTGCTTACAACAATAAAATACTGAATACATTTATTATTCAACCCGCATAAGCACTCCTACATTTCATTAATGGTCTTAGATTTGTTTTCTGTTAATTAAATCAAGAAAGAATAATAATAACATAGGCTCCCTGGGAAAACTTATCTGTAGTCATCTTTTTTTTAATTAGAAATTTTAAAATTCTGTCTGAAAATAAAAAGAGAAAGAAAGCACATAAGTAAAGATAAAATGAACTGGGAAAACTTGATGATGTATATGACAAATTAAAATTAAATAATAAATATATAAATAATTAAAAATCTATTGGGAAAATATAAATATCTCAGTAGAAATGTGGGCAAAGACCAGAAGCTCGCAAGTCACAAGAGAAAGAGTATAAATAGCCAATAAACATGTAAAAAGATATTCAACCTTAGTTGTAACCAAAATAAAGCTAATTTTCTTACCTAGAACAACCCCAAGTGTTTAGAAACTGATAACACCAAGGATTGGTGATTTGTCTCAGTACAGGCACTCTAATTTTGTGGGCCAGGGGGTAAACTGGTTCACCTTTTTGGAGAGCAATCCAGCAATATTATCAAGATGTAAACGTGCTTACCCTCAGAAGCCACAATTCCAAGGAAATTCTTAAGGAAATAATTAAATGAAAAAGCAAAAAGTATGCATATACATATCATATAAATATCAACATATACATACGTAGATGCATATTTCTACGAGTGTGTATATGTATGTTTGTATGCATGCAGTGGTATTGTATATAATGTCCCAATAATGTTGAAATAACCCAAATCTCCAAAAGGACAAGATCAATTAAATAATTCATTATGACCCTTTCTTACAATGAAATAACAACTATTTTTAAAATAATAATATAGAGTTATATTTATTAACGGAAAACTCCAAGCGCTATTAAGTGATCTTTTTTTTTTGAGCTGCACTGGGTCTTCGTTGCTGTGCATGGGCTTTCTCTAGTTGTGGCGAGCAGGGGCTATTTTTTGTTGAGGTACGCAGGCTTCTCACTGCGGTGGCTTCTCTTGCTGCGGAAGGCAGGCTGCAGGCACGCAGGCTTTAGCAGTTGTGGCTCGCGGGCTCTAGAGCGCAGGCTCAATAGTTACGGTGCACGGGCTTAGTTGCTCCTAGGCACATGGGATCTTCCCGGACCAGGGATCGAGCCCAGTCCCCTGCATTGGCAGGCAGATTCTTAACCACTGCACCACCAGGGAAGTCCAGTAACCAATTTTTAAAACAGTTTTGGCCTTGTTTTTCTTTTTTTTTGCAAGAAATATGCATAACAAAAAGTCTGAAGTTACACTAAAAAAACATTTTTATCTCTGAGCAGTGAAAATTTTTGTATAATTTTTTTCTATCTTTCTATATAGTTTAAATTTTTTCCAATGTATATATTATGCTTACAATTAGAAAAATAGCTAACTTTGTCTTATTTACATGTTCTTCCCCAACTTAAGGAATAGCAAACATGACCGTACAAGTCAAGCTGTCTAATACTGAGCCTCCCAGTTATCACTTGTCACCTTAACCGTTCCCTTCTCTCTACTTAGAATCATCCAATTTCTAAATTGCAATTTCTAGCTGTCCCTTGATCTGTGACCACAAGTAATCAACTGGAGTGATAGAATAGTTGATTCTTTTCTTTTCCTAACACTCCTAGCACAGTTCTGGTACAAATACATATAGTATTTACTTAACAATTGTAGTTTCTCAAGGACCCTGGAAGCTTTTCAGTGCTGTACATGGTAATCTGATATCTATTTAAGGGCTAAATTGGATTATCTAAAGAATGAAACTATATTTCCTTGAGGTTTCTTCTAGATCGAACTAATTAGAGCTAAACTATAATATGTAGGAGGAAGGGATTTCTCTCATTTGAAAATAATAAAACAGAAGAGTCATCAAACTGATAGGACAGTTATTTTTCTACATTGCTAAGCAATTATGAAGCATGACAATGTGAATTTAGGGTGCATTTTATAAGAACCTCCTACTAGAGTTGGTATATGACTTGAGGGTTGAGTTCAGAGTACCCTTAAAGACCTTTTCTTGTCGTCCAGTGAGAGGCTATCACAGATCGGTAGGCGGGAGCCCACTCAGCAGGTAAGGTAGAAGGCAGTGTTTTTAGTTCACAGGAGTTGAGCAGAGCATGGCACATTCATCTTGTAGGCTTGTGCCCTAGGACCTTTTACAATAATAAATTCAAAAAATTGTATCATCCATTCATCACTATCCAAGTTTTAAAGTATAATTCAGGTCCTTAGAGATACTGGATTATATTGCAATTCTTTGCCACTGACTCATCTTTAACTAGAGAACTCACTACTTTGCTAAGTTTTTCTATCCTTATCTGTAGTGCTAAGATAATATGTAATCCTTAAAGAGTTTAGTTTAGATTGCTAGACTGAACCTTAAATAGTATGATGTCATTCGAGGATCTGTTGTATTTATTACTATGTTCTTTAGGTGGGGGAGGAGGAGTTCTTCATTTTCATTCAAAACTTTGTTTTTTTCTAATTTGAAAGTAATACACACTGACTGAAGAAGAAATTGTGACAGTCCATAAAGGAATGAAAATGAAAATAGCTCAACTAACAACATTACTATTTTGGTACATTTCTTATAGCCAAGAGGTTAAGAATGTGAGCTGTGGAAACAGACTGCCTGGGTTCAAAACCCAGATCTACCATTTACTAGTTTTGTGACCTTGAGCAAGTGACTTAGCATCTCTGTGCTTCAGTTTCTCAAAGCAGGGGGAAGGCATAAGAGAGGGCACCTTGATAGGTGGTTGTGAGAATTAAATAGGTTAATGTATACGAAGTGCTTAGAACAATGGCTGGCACATCATCTCAGGTTAACAAACTTAACTATTATTTCCTTCTTTTTACTTTACACATTAAATACGTAGAATCTAAACGTGTGGAATCATACTGTTTTGTATTCTGCTTTTTCACTTAACCATGTACCTCGAACATCTTTTCCTTTTCCTTTTATTTCATGAATATCTTTCCATGTCAATTAATATAGAGCTATATAATCACTTTTAATCACTACATAGCATTCAATTGTATGGAATAATCAAATTATTTAACCAATCAAAGGAAACAATTCTAAAGGATCTATTCTACCATAATATAATCTCATGATAAAGGTCCAAATTAGGTTAATAAGCCATAAAAAAGTAAAATTGTAACCTGCTAATAAATCTTTAAAGTTTTTTAAAGCTGGCTTTTAAAACTAATGTAAGAAAAATAAGGGGGAGGGGAGGTGGTAGCACATAATGATCACTTTTTTAAAAGCCCACTAATATGCAATCCTTATAATGTTCTTTATCGTTTATCCTTGGGAAATAATCTTTTTTGTTTTGTTTTGTTTTGTTTTGTTTTGTTTTGTTTTGTTTTGTTTTTGCGGTATGCGGGCCTCTCACTGCTGTGGCCTCTCCCTTTGCGGAGCACAGGCTCCGGACGCGCAGGCTCAGCGGCCATGGCTCATGGGCCCAGCCGCTCCGCGGCATGTGGGATCCTCCCAGACTGGGGCACGAACCCGTGTCCCCTGCATCGGCAGGCGGACTCTCAACCACTGCGCCACCAGGGAAGCCCAGGAAATAATCTTAAAGCTATCAAAAAAATATTTAGGTTAGTTTTGGTTGGTTTGACCACCTATAAGATCTTGCTTTCGATTGTTTCAGAAGGTAAACTATCAATTAACTCTGATTATCAACAATTATGAAAAATAACAAATATTTTAATAAGAAGAAAGCCAAATCAGGAATGACCTCAGATATTTGTCTTATAAAATATAGAGACCATTTCAGTACATGTTTCTATAGAGAACTTTTTTGGTTATGGGACACTATAAAGTTTATGGTCTTATAGAAATTTTTATTACTGTTTTCTGTTTTATAATGTTTACAATGCTGATGTCAAAAAAAGTATCATCTTTTCTTAGTGTTAACACCCAAGGTTTGATTTCACAGTCAGGTCAGACTTCTAAGTTTTTTTGTTTTTTTAAAATTTATTTTGGCTGCATTGGGTCTTCGTTGCTGCGCACGGACTTTCTCTAGTTGCGGCGAGCAGGGGCTTTTCTTCATTGTGGTACGTGGGCTTCTTGTTGTGGTGGCTCCTCTTGTTGTGGAGCATGGACTCTAGGCACACAGACTTCAGTAGTTGTGGCACGCAGGCTCAGTAGTTGTGGCTCGCAGGCTCAGTAGTTGTGGTGCATGGGCTTAGTTGGTCCATGGCATGTGGGATCTTCCCAGACCAGGGCTCGAACCCGTGTCCTCTGCATTAGCAGGCAGATTCTTAACCACCGTGCCACCAGGGAAGTCCCAGACTTCTAAGTTTTAAAGTCACCTTCTTGCAGTCTGGAGAGGATATATATGGCCAGCAATATCATTGTAGCAATCTTAAAGACCAATCCAAAAAACTCCCAATTCCAGAAATATTTCACATCCCTTTTTCATTAGTTCTTTCTGCATTTACCAGTCATTATAGATAGCAATGATGCAACTTACAGCATTATTAATCCACACTGGGGAGGGGATGATCAACCTTAAATAAATAAATAATTACTATTATTTCCATTTTCTCCTGGCCCAATCCAAGTTCTTCAAAACCCCGAGTCTTTGCTAAATTTGAAATTTTTCTATATGTGAAGGTAACTTGACTTACCTGCAGGCTCAGTGTTTTGGACTTGGCCAGGTTCATTCACATTCTAGATGCATTACAATGGACATATATTTTCAAAGAAAGGACTTGCTTTGTGACCAGAGAATGTACAACCTTAGTTAAGAGACACTAAATGCTCAACTTGGGCCTCATTTTTTTTTCATATACTTACTTGAGGTTCCTAAACTATCCATGACTGAGAATCACTTGAGAAATTTTTAATGCAGGTTCTCAGACCCAACCTCAAACCTACTGAATTAGAAACTTTAGGAACAGAGCCTAGGAATTTGTATTTATAACACTTTCCCCAAGAAATACTAATGCAGACAGCAGACATCTGTCTCTGGACTGGAATATAGGAGCCTCTTCTCTAACTGCCTGGGTTTAACAATATATTCATTTAACCATATATTTCTAAAATCTTATTGTGGATATTTCTGTGGGCAATACCAAAGAAGTACCCTGTACTCAAGTGTACTGAGCTAGCATTTCCCAAAACACATTCCTTGAGATGTCTAGAGGTATTGCATGAAAACAGTGATCCATGGTCAAATAAATGTGATAAACTCCAGGTTAAACAGATTTAACATATTTCCTCACTTCCAGATTTCTCAGGGCCTTTAATATGTTATGATTTTTCAAGAGGGAATCCAAACTTCTTTGTACGTGGAATTCTTTTTTCACAGAGCATGTCTTAGAACTAGTGGTCCAAAGAATACAGTTTTGGAAATGCTGGCCTAAATTATCAATATCTTATGGACAATAACCATGACTTTATACATTTTTAACCCCTCATACTACCTAAAACAATTTTAATAACACATATAAGGTTAGTTAGTTTAACAAATTCTCAGAATCTAAAGGGTAGATTTATCATCCAAGATGATTAAAATTGCAAGTACCCACAGAGTAAATCTATCATTGACTGCATTACTTATTTGTATTTCTTGTCTACTTTTGGAGTGTTGGCTCATATTGGTGCCACCAGTAAAGCAACAGTTCACCTCTGAATTACCAATCCATTTGTCTCCTACCAGTATTCAAAAATTAGGCTTCTTAAGTGCTAATATTTATGCTAAGGAGGAAGCTGTGTTGTGGAATAGTGTTGGAACTGTGTGTTGGAATAATGTTGGAACTGTGACAGCAGAAACACCATAGAAGATAAGGAACTTAGCATGCCTTGGAGGTGAGAATGGTATATATATACACCAACTGTTCTAATCAAAGCAGATCAGAGCTTATAGAGGAACATGAGGACACCAAGAAAGAATATATTTCCTAGCCCAAGGAAAAGAGCTTATTAGTCCCATGACTAATTCTAGCATAAGCACCTTGCTGGGCATTATCTTGCAGGCAGTGGTACAGGAAACCATTATACAGCATGGAAAAGTGAACTTGGCAAATAAAGGATAAGAGGAATATCAAAATAATTTCTGTCATCAATTCTCCTTTTCTAGGGCTGAAGCAAACTTGTTTAATATTTTAGTTTTCTTCATTCTAAATGACATGAAAATGCTTCCATTTAACTGGGGGAGGGACGGCTGGAGTAAAAATCAAATGACTAAGAACTTAGAACTTTTACACTTTATCTTTCAATGTAGAGAAGAAAAGAAAAAAGACGATATCTTAGAGTGGTTTGAAACCAAATTGTTTCTCATGGTCTGCATCATGCTTTGATGAAATGGGGGTGGTTTTCATGATGTCATCCACATGGTTTAAATAAACAGTGTACTAAGGTTAACAAGCTGCAATCATAAAAGAACTAGTGGGGGATTATAGTTGAGCTAATTTGATCAACTACTTTTAGTTCCAGAAGTCTGTAGATGAGACAGAAGCCAGCATACACATTTTGGCAGATGAAAAATCAGTTTGGTCACCACATACCTGAATGGTAATGAACATTCTTTCAAACTTCATTTTTCATCCCCAAAAGAGGAGAATCCCACTAATGCCAGTCACTGCTGCTCAAAAGCAGCAAAAAAAGATAACTGTAAATAATTTTTGGAGCCAGAAACTTGCATTCCGTTGGATAGACTGAGGCTAGTCTATTGGCTCCTCCATTGTGCCCTTAAATGTTTAAGTTTTCCTCTCATTATTTTCCTGTTAAAAATTAATTGGAACTAGGAATAACTATCTAAAGTTTTTAGTCACCATATGCTATGCCCTCTTTAAAAGTTGGTATTTTCTAATTATTACTCAGTTACATGAAGCTAGAAGACAGTTTCGTATACATGGAGCATGTGAGTGAGCTGAGCGGTGAGCTTTAGATATATGAGGTGGGTTTATCAGCTTTCTAACCTGTTGAATACAAGGAAATAGATTTTTCTGGTATGTAAATAGAAGAAATGGATCATAAAAGAAAGAGAGCTATTTGAATTCCATAATTGCTCACTCTATACAAGACAGTAGCTTGGCGTACAGGTTACAAAGTTGTATAAGTTATGGACTCTGACCTCATTATCTACTAGAGATGATGACACTTGCACCAAACTATAACACCAGGTAGATAAGCCACAGAAGAGGCATAAAAAGATCTGTAGAAGAGTCAAAAATGGCAAGACTTCGTCTGGTGACAGGAGTCAAAAAAAAATTCCTGAAAGAGCTTTCGTTTGAGATGTTCAGGTCAAGGTGCAGGTATTTGAACATAAGGAATAAATCATAGGTAGCATGGAGAGAGGAAATGAGTTCTGTCCAAGGAATACTGAGGCATTTCTTTTGGCTTGCTCAGAGAAATTTGTGCACGTAGAAGGGAAAAATAAGGGTAGAAAGGTAAGTTGGGATTATTTTTGAACAACTTTGAATTACATGAAATTCAAAGTTGGACAAAATAGTGTAAGGAGTTATTGAAAGTTTTTCTAAAGAATATATCAGAATAAAAAAATTAATCTAGAAATGGTATGTAGACACTATTGGAGTTGGGAGAGTTTAGGGATAGGGAGTCAGAAACATTTATTAAGATAAGTCTGGTTGAAAGGTAATGAGAATCTGCCCTGGATGGCAGTGGGAACTGAAGTGAAAGCACAGAGGTATTGTGCAAGCAGAATCTATAGGACTTAGGAATTCCCTGGCGGTCCAGTGGTTAGGACTCTGCACTTTCACTGCCAAGGGCCCAGGTTAAATCCCTGGTCGAGGAACTAAGATTCCACAAGCCCCATGATGAGGCCAAAAAAAAAAAAAAAAAAAATCTATAGGACTTGACCATTGCTTGTGTGTGGTAATGAGATTGGAGAATTGAAGAGATGGATTTCAACCAAAGATGGATAACAAATGTTGGTACCAATATTAGTGATACAAAAAAATGAGAAAGTGGGGTTGGTTTGATGGGTTTAGTTAGGTACATTTAAAATTTGGACACTCCAACCGAAAAACTCATACAGCTTAGAAAGTTTAGTAGAAGGGATATATATTGGGAGTTTAGGAATCAGCTGATGTAGAAAGGAGTGTGAGTCCCTTCCAGCAAGAATTTGGGGTTCTCATTCAACAAATATTTAATGAGCTCTTAATATGTGCCAGGCACTGTGCTGGGCATGATTAGGAAAACTTAACTATATAAAACAGAGGGCTTAAAGTGTTTAGAATCTAGTAGTTTTCCACTCTGGTTTTTATCACTTATTTGCTGTATAACCTAAAGCAATTAACATTTCTGCAATACTTTGCTTATTTATAACTTAGGAATATTGCAATGTACATATTTAACCACTTAGTGGTGGTTGTAGGTTTTTAGGAGTCAAATTGTTTAGGATCAAGAGGGAGTTAATGGGAAATGCTGTTACGAACAGTCATGAGGGCTAACGGAGGCAAGAAATGAGGTAAAAGCCAAAATCCCTGTCACAGTGGAGGAGCACGACACATAGGAAATGTTTTAGTGAAGCCCCTGAGGTTAGAACCAAAGCCAAAGCTTTCCACTAGTGCGTCACTTTCCAACAGCGTGAGCCAGCTGTGGTTCTGAAGCACTCCCACGCCAAGTTCAAGCACTGGATCCAGAAGCCCGAGGAATGATATATAAAATTTCTGAAGAGGGACTCTGTACAGTGGAAGACAGTAGAGGAGTGTGAAGATTGTAGGAGTCTTCTTACAGTGATGGTGTTTAGTCATTCGGTTGATACTTATTGACCGCCTACTCTGTGCGCTTGGTGCTACTTGCTGAGTGAGCAAAATAGACATGGTCCTTGACATCATGAAGTTTGTAATCTAGGGAAGGAGACAAATATTAAATCTCTGAGCTGTGATAGGTGCTATAAAAAAGAAGTGCAGGGCTTCCCTGGTGGCGCAGTGCTTGAGAGTCCGCCTGCCGATGCAGGAGACGCGGGGTCGTGCCCCGTTTCGGGAAGATCCCACATGCCGCGGAGCGGCTGGGCCCGTGAGCCATGGCCACTGAGCCTGCGCGTCCGGAGCCTGTGCTCTGCAAATGGGAGAGGCCACAACAGTGAGAGGCCCGCATAACGCAAGGAAAAAAAAAAAAAAAAAAAGAAGTGCACAGTTCAGTGAATGCCTCTGATTTGAGGCCTTTCATTTAGATTGGGAATCAAGATGGCTACTCCAAGGGAATGACATTTGAACAAATGAGGGATAAAGCCAGCCTTCAATAAAATCCTTTATTGGGGTGGGTGGTAGACCACTATTCAGACCTATTCCTATTCCTAACTAGTAGAACATCCAATTGTAGAATCCTGAAAGAATAAAATAGCAAAAGTTTAAAAACACCAAAGTTGAACCCAGTGACTGCAGTACAGAGAGAACAGGAAATATATAAGGTCTAGCCATGCTTATCACGGAAGCACTATGTGGTAAAACCAGTGTCTGCCATCAAAATTCATGTGACATGAGGCAACTTATTGAGTCTATGCAAGCCTCAGCTTCCTCCTCTGTAAGAGGAAAATAGTAAAAGTACATATTCCTGTGGTTGTTATGAGAATTAAATAAAATAATCCATAAAATTCATAGCATAGTCTCTAGCACTATCCCTTAATACATGTTAGCTATAGGAAAGGACTTTTTTATTGAGATATAATTCACATATCATAAAATTCACCCCTTTAAAGTGTGCAATTTAGTGGTTTCAGTATAGACATATAGTTGTGCAACCATCACCGCTATCTAATTCCGGAACATTTTGTCTTCCCCCAAAGAAATCCCATGCCTATTAGGAGTCATTCTGCATTCTTCCTTTCCACAGTCCATGGCAACAACTGATCTACTTTCTGTCTCTATAGATTTGTGTATTCTGGACATTTCATATAAGCAGAATCATATAATATGTGGCCTTCTGTGTCTGACTTCTTGCACTTAACATAATGTTTTCAAATTTCATATATGTTATAGCATGTATCAGTACTTCTTTCCTTTTTATGGCCAAATAGTATTCCATTGTGTGGATATACCATATACATTTTTTTTATCCATTTATCAGTTGATAGACATTTGGATTGTTTATAGTTTTTGGCTTTTATGAATAATGCTGCTATAAGTATTAGTGTACAGGTTTTGTATGGACATGTTTCCAGTTCTCTTGAGTATATACCTAGGAGTAGAATTGCTGGAACAAATGTCAACTCTATGTTTAACTTTTTGGGGAACTGCCAAACTGTTTCCTAAAACCAGTGCACCATTTTACATTTCCACCAGCAATGCATGAGGATTCCAATTTCCCCACATCCTCACAAACACTTATTATGTGTTTTTTTTTGTTGTCTGCGTTTTTTTTTTTTGGCAGTACGCGGGCCTCTCACTGTTGTGGCCTCTCCCATTGTGGAGCACAGGCGCGGGACGCGCAGGCTCAGCAGCCGTGGCTCACGGGCCCAGCCGCTCCGCGGCATGTGGGATCCTCCCGGACCGGGGCATGAACCCGCGTCCCCTGCATCGGCAGGCAGACTCTCAACCACTGCGCCACCAGGGAAGCCCCTTTTTGGGTTTTTTTTAGTTTAGCCATCCTAGTGAGTATGAAGTGGTATCTCATTGTGGTTTTAATTTGCATTTCCATAATGATAATATTGAGCATCTTCTCATGTGTTTAGTCATTAGTGTACTTTCTTAGGAGAACTGTCTAATCACAACACTGCCCATGGTTTAATTGGGTTATTCATCCTTTTGTTGTTGGGTTAGGTAAAAATTTTATTACAAGGTTTTATTCACTCCCATGGATCCTGGAAAAAAAATCAGCTCTCTAAGATGGAGCAAGTCATTATTACTTGCTAGCTGCTAGTAATAATTCTGAAGCAGAAGCTTCAGAATTAGCAGGCATGGAGGTTCTTTCATGGCTAGGGAAAAAAACAAAAAAAGCAGGGTAGACATGTTCTCCTTACTGTTACCTCCCCTTCTCTAAACCCTCACCCTCCTCCCTCTCCATGTTGAAACTCTATCTTGCCCCCTCTTTCCCACCCCTGAGCACTCCCATTTCTGTCTCATGTGCCATCTAGAACCATTTCTATATACAAGTATAGTCCAGAGAGGCAGGAAATTAGAGGGTTGCCTGTCTCATGACCCCTTCCAAGCACAGGGCCTGGAAGATGGTAAGAGTAAGATCAAACACCTTTCCTTTTTTGACCTCTTATACTTAAATCTGAACCTTGTCATTGCTGAGGCTGGCAGAGGAAGTATGAACGTGGAGATGGGGATGAGGGGGAATCCAAGAACCAGTGACAGAAAGTGAATTCTTCTTCCTTAGGAACTCTGTGTCCTAAGGCAAGTTACTTACCTTCTCCAGAGTTTGGTCTTCCTCACCTGCAAAATAAGATGATATCTTGCAGATAATAAGTTTGGATTTCCTCTGTCTTACAAGAATTTTGTGAAGATAAAATGAGCTAATGTATGTAAAAATGCCTCATAAAATGTTATATAAATGAAAATATTATTGCCTAGGAGTGAGAACTCAACTTCTGTATAGTGTCACAATTGTAGTTGAATAAGCTTTAGAAAAGTGAATATCTTTATACAACACTTCTGGGTAGCTTCTGCTATATATAGTTTATATATGGAGTATAGTTTTTCATTTGGGAGTATTGTTTTGTTTTGTAATTCCTAGTAGTTTGCAAAGGCTTTATTTGAAAATGAACTAATAAGTTAAAATCCCCTACATTCAACTCATCCACCCAGAAGCATGTTAAATAAGAACTTCTTATTTCTCTACACAGATATTTTATCCCCAAACTAAATTAAATACTATTATATACTTTAAGTCAAAATCTGAACTAGGATTTTTATCTAATGTATTTTGAGCACTTATGAAGTTCCCAGTAGTATGATAAGCATTACTTCATTTAATCCTCAAACATTCAAATGGGAAAAAAAATTATTGTCCCCATTTCCCAGATAAGAAAACTGAGACTTCACAAAGTCATGATCACCCATAGTAAAATACTAACCTGGAATTAGGAGTTTAGTCCATTTGGCCTCAGATCTCAGCCTTCGACCCCCCATGTTTGTGATATACCAAAGAGAAGAAGATTTCTGAAGAATTGGAGGGTGATTCTTCTGCATTCATTTTAATTTATTTTCACATTTCATTAAAGTATTATTTTGGAGAGACTCCACAAAAGAAATCCAAAAAATTGGAGAAGATAATTGATTTATGGACAAAGGCTAATTGATTCCTATTTGAGGTTTAGTTAAGAAATGAGGGAAATTTTACTGAGTCAGAATTGTTAAAGATATGAATTACTAAAGGGAGTGGTAATGGGGTGGAGGTGGGGGGAATAAAGGGAGTTGCAATGTCTACTTTTCTGAAGGGCTCCAAGCAGGTTAAATCTCATCTTCTATAGACTCTGCTAAATTCAATTAGGAAACTAGAGTCAAAGGAGTGAAAAAAGGCTAGTTAAATGATAGCCGCCACGAGAATATTATAGCTTATGAATGTTTATAAAGGAAAAATTCAAGTACCAAAGAGAAAAAAGAAAAACTAAAAATACCTTAAAAGCCATTAATGTTACTTAAAGGACAAAAAAGGACTAAAACAAAGTATGAGTTAAATGTAAATAAACCCACGTAAACACACATTCATATACCCACTTTTAATTATATATATATAATTATAAATATATATAAATATATAATTATATATATGTAATTTTAATTAGTTCTCAGCAGTAAGGGTAGAAATTTTGTTGTAGAAATAATCAAATCAATCCAAACTAAGTTCTATAAATGTACTTGTATGTCACATTCACACCATACTAAATCCTACCTCTTACATCTTTTAAAAAAAAAAAATCTTGATTTTGGGGCTTCCCCGGTGGCGCAGTGGTGAGAGTCCACCTGCCGATGCAGGGTACACGGGTTCGTGCCCCGGTCCGGGAGGATCCCACATGCCGCGGAGCGGCTGGGCCCGTGAGCCAGGGCCGCTGAGCCTGCGCGTCCGGAGCCTGTGCTCCGCAACGGGAGAGGCCACAACAGTGAGAGGCCCGCATACCGAAAAAAAAAAAAAAAAAAAATCTTGATTTTGTTCTTTTTACTTTATGTATGTCTCATCATCTTGCCAATTAGAAACTTGCTGTTTTTAAATTATTCAGTTGGTTCGGCCTTTAAAAGAAAGGACATGAACTATACTTCTACAAAGTATAAAATTAAAATATTTATTGCTTTTAAATTACCAGTTTAAAATAAAGCCCAGCACTGAGGATTTTTAAATTAAAAGCTTCATTCTCTGTTTCTCTTACTTTTTGCATGTACAATGCTGGACAGAACATAGATTCTAACGTAAACAATGAGTGAAAAACGAAGGTAGAATTGAACCTCTAATGAGCAACATAATTCTTTTTCCAGAAGGTTAGACTACCAGTTTGCCTAGCAAGCTGTAAAAAGAATTTTTCACAAATCCTGCCAACTCAATACTTCCTTTTTATCAAATGTAGTTTCTTCTTTTCATTCCACTTGGAGAATTAAGTTTGAAATACTGTCTGGAGTATTCTGCCTCAAAGTGTGACATGCTACTTTGTTTGATGGATGTCAGGAGCCTATTAAATATCATCACAGAGTAATGTATTTACTATGGAAGCAGTTGAGTTATTCCAGCAGTCTCAACAAACCAAATGCTTCTGTGAATAACAGCTGAGTTCTATCAGTGCTTCAAATGGGCCTAGACTAACTTAGGACGTAAATATACAGGTAACTCCTGACTAATTATCAATGGAGTTTGGTTCAAAGAGTAGCCAACATTTTCATAGATGGTTTTCACTGTACTAAGACATGCACTTTGGGACACACACATGTGCATGCACACACACACACACACACACACACACACACAAATGTGCACATGCCTGAATCAGGGATAAATCCATTCTAAAATAGTCCATTTTAATCACCCTTCCAGATATTTAGCTGTGGAAAGCTGTATGATGCCAAATTTTACATGGACATATCATTCCCCAAATACATTTTTTTTAAACTGCAAGTTGTAGACTTTATTTGAACTCTAAGTCAAAGGAGCAAACTGGAAAACAAAATAATATTTATGAAGCAATTGGAAATTTGAGTACTAACTAGATTCCTTTTATTTTTACATCTTTATTAGAGTATAATTGCTTTACAATGTGTTAGTTGCTGCTGTATAACAAAGTGAATCAGCTATATGTATACATATATCCCCATATCTCCTCCCTCTTGCGTCTCCCTCCCACCCTCCCTATCCCACCCCTCTAGGTGGTCACAAAGCACCGAGCTGATCTCCCTGTGCTATGCGGCTGCTTCCCACTAGCTAGCTATTTTACATTTGGTAGTGTATATATGTCAATGCTACTCTATCACTTCTTCCCAGATTCCCCTTCCCCCCACCCTGTGCCTTCAAGTCCATTCTCTACATCTGCGTCTATATCCCTGTCCTACCACTAGGTTCATCAGAACCATTTTTTATATATTCCATATGTATATGTGTTAGCACACGGTATTTGCTTTTCTCTTTCTAACTTACTTCACTCTGTATGACAGACTCTAGGTCCATCCACCTCACTACGAATAACTCAATTTCATTTCTTCTTATGGGTGAGTAATAGTCCATTGTGTATATGTTCCACATCTTCTTTTTCCATTCATCCATTGATGGACATTTAGGTTGCTTCCATGTCCTGGCTATTGTAAATAGTGCTGCAATGAACACTGTGGTGCATGTCTCTTTCTGAGTAATGGTTTTCTCAGGATATATGCCCAGTAGTGGTATTGCTGGGTCATATGGTAGTTCTATTTGTAGTTTGTTTTTGTTTTTGTTTTTGTTTTTTGCGGTGCGCGGGCCTCTCACTGTTGCGGCCTCTCCCATTGCGGAGCACAGGCTCCGGATGCACAGGCTCAGTGGGCATAGCTCACGGGCCTAGCCACTCCGCGGGATGTGGGATCATCCTGGACCACGGCACGAACCTGTGTCCCCTGCAACGGCAGGCGGACTCTCAACCACTGCACCACCAGGGAAGCCCGGATTTTATTCTTTTTGTTGCAATTGTAAATGGGAGTGTTTCCTTAATTTCTCTTTCAGATTTTTCATCGTTAGTGTATAGGAATGCAAGAGATTTCTGTGCATTAATTTTGTATCCTGCTACTTTACAAAATTCATTGATTAGCTCTAGTAGTTTTCTGCTAGCATCTTTAGGATTCTCTATGTATAGTATCATGTCATCTGCAAACAGTGACAGTTTTACTTCTTCTGTTCCAATTTGGATTCCTTTTATTTATTTTTCTTCTCTGATTGCTATGGCTAAAATTTCCAAAACTATGTTGAATAATAGTGGTGAGAGTGGGCACCCTTTTCTTGTTCCTGAACTTAGAGGAAATGGTTTCAGTTTTTCACCATTGAGGATGACGTTGGCTGTGGGTTTGTCATATATGACTTTTATTATGTTGAGGTAGGTTCCCTCTATGCCCACTTTCTGGAGTGTTTTTATCATAAATATGTGTTGAATTTTGTCAAAAGCTTTTCCTGCACCTACTGAGATGATCATATGGTTTTTAATCCTTCAGTTTGTTAATATGGTGTATCACATTGATTGATTTGCGTATACTGAAGAATCCTTACATTTCTGGGATAAACTCCACTTAATCATGGTGTATGATCCTTTTAATGTGCTGTTGGATTCTGTTTGCTAGTATTTTGTTGAGGATTTTTGCATCTATGTTCATCAGTGATATTGGCCTGTAGTTTTCTTTTTTATGACATCTTTGTCTGGTTTTGGTATCAGAGTGATGTTGCCTGATACCAACCCAGAATGAGTTTGGGAGTGTTTCTCCCTGTGCTATACTTTGGAAGAGTTTGAGAAGGATAGGTGTTAGCTCTTCTCTAAATGTTTGATAGAATTCGCCTGTGAAGCCATCTGCTCCTGGGCTTTTGTTTGTTGGAAGATTTTTAATCACAATTTCAATTTCAGTGTGACTGGTCTGTTTATATTTTCTATTTTTTCCTGATTCAGTCTTGGAAGGTTATACTTTTCTAAGAATTTGTCCATTTCTTCCAGGTTGTCCATTTTATTGGTATATAGTTGCTTGTAGTAGTCTCCTATGATCCTTTGTATTTCTACAGTGTTGGTTGTTACTTCTCCTTTTTTATTTCTAATTCTGTTGATTTGAGTTTTCTCCCTTTTTTTTTTTTTTTGATGAGTTTGGCTAATGGTTTATCAGTTTTGTTTATCTTCTCAGAGAACCAGCTTTAAATTTTATTGATGATTGCTATTGTTTCCTTCATTTCTTTTTCATATACTTCTGATCTGATCTTTATGATTTCTTTTCTGCTAACTTTGGGCTTTTCTTTGTTCTTCTTTTTCTAATTGTTTTAGGTGTTAGGTTAGGTTGTTTTTCTTGTTTTTCAAGATTTTTCTTGTTTCTTGAGGTAGGATTGTATTGCTATAAACTTCGCTCTTAGAACTAATTTTGCTGCATCCCATAGGTTTTGCCTTGTCTTGTTTTCATTGTCATTTGTTTCTAGGTATTTTTTGATTTCCTCTTTGATTTCTTCAGTGATCTCTTGGTTATTTAGTAGCATATTGTTTAGCCTCCATGCATTTGTATTTTTTACAGTTTTTTCCTGTAATTGATATCTAGTCTCATAGCATTGTGGTTGGAAAAGATACTTGATACAATTTCAATTTTCTTAAATTTACCGAGGTTTGATTTGTGACCCAAGATATGATCTATCCTGGAGAATGTTCCATGAGCATTTGAGAAGAAAGTGTATTCTGTTGTTTTTGGATGGAATGTTCTATAAATATCAATTAAGGCCATCTGGTCTCATGTGTCATTTAAAGCTTGTGTTTCCTAATTTATTTTCATTTTGGATGATCTGTCCATTGGTGTAAGTGGGGTGTTATTGTGTTACTGTCAATTTCCCCTTTTATGGCTGTTAGCATTGGCCTTGTGTATTGCAGTGCTCCTATGTTGGGTGCATAAATATTTACAATTGTTATATCTTCTTCTTGGATTGATCCCTCCATCCTTATGTAGTGTCCTTCTTTGTCTCTTGTAATAGTCTTTATTTTAAAGTCTATTTTGTCTGATATGAATATTGCTACTCAAGCTTTCTTTTGATTTCCACTTGCATGCAATATCTTTTTCCATCCCCTCACTTTCACTCTGTATGTGTCCCTAGGTCTGAAGTGGGTCTCTTATAGACAGCATACATACGGGTCTTGTTTTTATATCCATTTAGCCAGTCTGTGTCTTTTGCTTGGTGCATTTAATCCATTTACATTTAGGGTAATTATCGATATGTATGTGCCTATTACCATTTTCTTAATTGTTTTGGGTTTGTTTTTGCATTCTTTTCCTTCTCTTATGTTTCCCGCCTAGAGAAGTTCCTTTAGCATTTGTTGTAAAGCTGGTTTGGTGTGCTGAATTCTAACTTTTGCTTGTCTGTAAAGGCTTTAATTTCTCCATCGAATCTGAATGAGATCTTTGCTGGTAGAGTAATCTTGGTTGTAGGTTTTTCCCTTTCTTCACTTTAAATATGTCCCTTCTGACTTTCAGAGTTTCTGCTGAAAGATCAGCTGTTAACCTTATGGGGATTCCCTTGTATGTTATTTATTGCTTTTCCCTTGCTGCTTTTAATATTTTTTCTTTGTATTCAATTTTTGATAGTTTGATTAATATATGTCTTGGCGTGTTTCTCCTTGGATTTATCCTGTATGGGACTCTCTGTGCTTCCTGGACTTGATTGACTATTTCCTTTCCCATGTTAGGGAAGTTTCAAGTATAATCTCTTCAGATATTTTCTCAGACTCTTTCTTTTTCTGTTCTTCTTCTGGGACCCCTATAATTCAAATGTTGGTTTGTTTAATGTTGTCCCAGAGGTCTCTGAGACTGTCCTCAGTTCTTTTCATTCTTTTTTCTTTATTCTGCTCTGTGGCAGTTATTTCCACTATTCTATCTTCCAGGTCCCTTATCCGTTCTTCTGCCTTAGTTATTCTGCTATTGATTCCTTCTTGAGTACTTTTAATTTCATTTATTGTGTTGTTCATCATTGTTTGTTTGCTCTTTAGTTCTTCTAAATCCTTGTTAAACGTTTCTTGTATTTTCTGCATTCTATTTCCAAAATTTTGGATCATCTTTACTCTCATTACTCTGTATTCTTTTTCAGGTAGACTGCCTATTTCCTCTTCATTTGTTCGGTCTGGTGGGTTTTTACCTGCTGCATAGTTCTCTGTCTTCCCTTTTTGTTTAACTTACTGTATTTGGGGTCTCCTTTTTGCAGCCTACAGGTTCATAGTTCCTCTTATTTCTGATATCTGTCCCCAGCAGATGAGGTTGGTTCAGTGGCTTGTGTATGCTTCCTGATGGTGAGACTGGTGCCTGTGTTCTGGTGGGTGGGGCTAGATCTTGTCCCTCTGGTGGGCAGGGCCACATCTGATGGTGTGTTTTGGGGTGTCTGTGAACTTAGTATGAGTTTAGGCAGCCTCTCTGCCAATGGGTGGGGTTGTGTTCCTATCTTGCTAGTTGTTTGGCATGGGGCATCCGGCGGTGGAGCTTGCTGACTGTTCGGTGGAGCTGGGTCTTAGTGTTGAGACGGAGATCTCTGGGAGAGCTCTTGCCAATTAATATTACATGGGGCCGGGTGTTATTTGGTGGTCCAATGTCCTGGACTTGGCTCTCCCACCTCAGAGGCTGAGGCCCAACACCTGGCCGTAGCACCAAGACCCTTTTTGGAAGTCTGAGGTCTTCTGCCAGCATTCAGTAGGTGTTCTGTAGGAGTTGTTCCACGTGTAGATGTATTTTTGATGTGTTTGTGGGGAGGAAGGTGATCTCCATGTCTTACTCCTCTGCCACCTTGAAGGACACCCCCTAGATTCTCAAGTTGGCTCCACAAGCCTCAGGTTTGTTTAGAAACTTCAGTCCCTCTTTTAGTCCTCCACCCCAGCCTATTTGGCTCTGTAGTCTATGCATGGGAAGGCTCCAAATACATTTTTATAAAATAAAATTGATGCTAGTGAAAGCATGGATTTAAATCTAGTACTTTGAGATAGTTTTGAAAAATAAGCCATAAATTATTTTAAGAAAATATTTAAGTTACCTATGTGTTCTCTATAATTTGGTTTGCTCTTCATTTGAGCAGGGGTGGGGCGAGAGTATATTACTTCAAAAGTATTTGTTAAGCACATGTGCACATGAGCTCCTTGAATAAGGAGAATTTAAGTGCTTTTTGGTGGGAAAATATTATCCTCACTGCTCTTTTCTCTTCCGTCTCCAAGACATGACTCATAGCTATTATAGTTCTCAGTTTCCCATGTGCTCATTTGAAATAAATGATGCTAGAATTCAGAGAATCATTTAGAGCCAGTCAAAGCATTTATTAAAAGGGTTTACAGTTAACAAACCAAAATTTGTCATCACAAACTTTAATCAGAAAAAAATGAAACAACAAATGTCTTTGAAGAGAAAGGAAGACACAGAGACCTGGAAAATTTGGCTTTGCTGCCTGATCATTTGGCTTTGCTGCTTCATGAGGGGGTGGAAAGAGAACTAGGCTAGCAATCACAGGAGCTGGGTTCTGGTCCTGGCTTCACTGCCTCTTAGCTCAGCAGACTTCAGACAGCCATTCATCCTTCCTAAGTCCCTATTTCTTCATTTGTTAAAAAGAAAAAGGGAGACAGTAGTACCTGTTTTCCTTTCCTCTCTATGAATGGTAGTCCATAACCAGCAAACAATCCCAAATCCTGAATCTCTTCTCTCACTGCCCCTTTGCCACAGGCCTTAAATAAAGCCTCGATCTCCAATGAGGACATTTCTCTCAGACTAGTCTTCCTCCAATCTTATATTTAAAAAAAAAAAAAACTTCTGTCTACTCATATCTTTGATCTTTTCATCAGTTTTCCCCCTCTCTAACCATTATTCTCCCTCAGTCATCAAAGCTCTGGCCCTAGGTCACCATCTTGCTCTCCAACTCAAGTCTTCCCATCCTTCAGGTGACTTCAGGTGCTGTATTCAAGAGTCAGGCAGGGTGGGGTGGGGTGGGGTGGGAGAGGGATACATTAGGGGTTCGAGATGGACATATGCACATTACTACACATAAAACAGATAACCAACAAGGACCTACTGTATAGCACAGGAAACTCTTCTCAGTATTTTGTAATAACCTAAAAAAGAACCTAAAAAAGATTTATAATTTTTATGTATGTAAGAAAAGTTATACATATATATATATATATATATATATATATATGTATAATGGAATCACTGTGCTGTACACTTGAAACTAAACAATGTTGTAAATCAACTATACTTCACTAATAAAAAAAGAAAAAAAAAAGAGTCCATTCAACATGCTGTCCCCTTAGTTCCTTAATTTCCTCATCTGCAGTCACTTTCTCACAGGATCACTTTATCATCACCCCTAGCTATCCTACCTCTACAATCTTTAATTCATATATCCCACACTTTAAACACAAATTTCCATTCTCCCAGCACCTTTGTTCAACACCTCCACCAAACCTGCCTCCTGACCTCACTGGAGCCTCAAGCCTTCAAGATGCCTCTACTCTCTCCCAACCCACTAGTCCTTTCCTCTCTTCACTTTCCCCTACATCCAGCTTGGATTGCTTTCTTTATCATTTCAGTAACTCTTGTGAAAACTTTTGCCAAATACCTTGTGCTCCCCTATTTTCATCTTACACATTTTGCAACATGCTCATCTTAGATACAACCAATAATCCAGTTTCTCCAGGCCTGCATCTGAGGAGCCACATTTTTTTTTTTTTCAGAAAACCGCAAAACAGGGCAGATGGAAATGACTGAATTCATGACCACCAACCTCAAGAGGACCTTCAACCCTTCAGGACAATTCTGTCTTATTTCTTAGGCCATTTTTCTTTCCTACTCTCCACAAAGGCTATTTCATACTTCTCTGCTCTCAAGCCCACAACTTTTCTACTCTGAAAAGAACCTCATCTCTTCCTTCAAAATAATTACAGAAGTTTTCAGCAAGAACTCCCTGATCTACTTTTTTTTTTTTTTTTTTTTTTTTCCTTGCGTTATGCGGGCCTCTCACTGTTGTGGCCTCTCCCATTTGCGGAGCACAGGCTCCGGACGCGCAGGCTCAGCGGCCATGGCTCACGGGCCCAGCCGCTCCGCGGCATGTGGGACCCTCCCGAAACGGGGCACGAACCCGCGTCTCCTGCATCGGCAGGCGGACTCTCAAGCACTGCGCCACCAGGGAAGCCCCCTGATCTACTTTTAATCAAAACATAAGAAGCTACCTATAGGAACCTGACCTCCAGTTACTATATGTAGGGCCTCGACCAGTAGCATCAGCATCATCCAGCATCATGTGGAGTTTTAGAAATGCAAATTCTTAGGTCCCACTTCAGACCCTCTGAATAAGAAACTCTGGGAGGGAGAGGGAGAGCAATCTGTATTTTAACAAGCCTTCCAGATGATTCAGGTATAAGCCCAGAGTTGGACTACTACAGTAGCAGAACTATTCCTCATCCTCTTAAAGGCCAACAATCAACCTAAGCTCTGGATCTCTTCCCCTCTTATGTTCTCAGGAATTTTTCACTGTCTAGAATCCCTTCTCTTTCTTGTATATTCAGCAACTCCCTCTCCGTCTTTCTTACTGACATGAAACATGTTCAAATCTTCTGTACGAGTGATCACTTTACTGGGGATGTTTTACTGTATTGGCACCTTCCCAAAACAGTTCATGCCCTTGACTTCAGAGACATTATATTCTTTTGGGTTTTTCCCTACCTCTCTGGCTAGTTCTTCTCTTTCTTCTTTGCTGGCTCATTGCTTCTTCTCTGCCATTAAATGTTGGGAGTTTCCCTTTTCATTGTACACTAGCAAATTTTTCTACTAGCAAATTGTACACTAGTAAATTTTTCTACTTTCATTGCTTTGAGTGCCATCTATATACAAATTTATATTAACACTTAATATAGATATTTGCCCAGTTCACATCATTTCTTAAGCATCCTAAAGGCTTTCCAAATTCCACATGCTCAAAATTCAACTCATGATCCCCCTCCACTAAAACTAGGCACTCCGTAGTACCCATCTTTCCAATTAAAAAGTACCATCTTTCTCTTTGTCATTTCAAAAATTCAATCCATTATCAAAATTCATCAATTTTACCTCTTAAATGGCTTACAATATCTGTTTAATTTTCCTGGTATTCACCACAAATACTCTAGACCAAACTTCTGTCCTCTTCCTTGTGGGCTACTGAAATGGTTTCCTGAATAGGCCCTTTTCTCTTGCTTCCCTCTAATCCCTCTCCTAAAACACTTGAATGGCTTCCTATTAATCCTAGGATAAAAACTGAAGTCCTTAACTTGAATTACAGACCCTGCACAATGTATCCCTCATATGTGTCACCAACCTCACTCCTGTCACACTCCCCACAGCTCTCCAGTTGATCATCACACTGGCCTTCTTTCAGTTCCTGCAAAGCTCCATCCCACCCAGAGCCTGCACTGCCCAAACTGCTCATCCCTTCCCCTTTACCTAATTAACTCCCACCCTTCCTTCAAATCTCAATTCCAACATTGTTTTTTCTAAGAAATTTTCCTGAACCAGCCTGATAACAGTTCACATTATAACTTCATATTTATTTGTGTGATGATTCAATTATTGCCCATCTCTCCCATTATAGTCTAAGCTACATGGAAACAAAGGCAGTATCTGGTTTGTTAAGCATGATATCCCCAGTACTTTGCACAGTTCCTGGCACATAGTAGGCACTCAATAAAATATGTTGCATATATAGTTATAAGATAATTTAATGATAAAGTGCTTATTTTGTGTCAGAATTAATGATCCTAAATATTTTTTGTTTGGTTGGGAGTTTTTTGGTTTTTTTAATTGATTTATTTTTTTACTGAAGTATAGTTGATTTACAATGTTGTGTTAGTTTCGGGTGTGCAGAAAAGTGACTCAGCTATCTATCTATCTATACATATATATAGATATAACTTTTTCAGTTTCTTTTCCCATATAAGTTATTACAAAATATTGAGTATAGTTCCTTGTGCTATACAGTAGGTCTTTGTTATTTATCTATTTTATATATAGCAGTGTGTATATGTAACTTCCATATTCCTAATTTATCCCTCCCCCACACCTTTCCCCTTTGGTAACTATAAGTTTGTTTTCTATGTCTGTGAGTCTGTTCCTGTTTTGTAAATAAGTTTATTTGTATCATTTTTTTTAGATTCCACATATAAATGATATGATATTTGTCTTTGTCTGACTTACTTTACTTAGTATGATAATCTCTAGGTCCATCCATGTTGCTGCAAATGACATTATTTCATTCTTTGTTATGCCTGTGTAATATTCCATTGTATACCACATCTTCTTTATACATTCATTTGTTGACAGACATTTAGGTTGCTTCCATGTCTTAGCTATTATAAATAGTGCTGCTATGAACTTTGGGTGCATGTATCTTTTTTTAAAATTTTCATTGGAGTATAGTTGATTTAGAATGTCGTGTTAGTTTCTGATGTACAGCAAAGTCAATCAGTTATACATATACATATATCCACTCTTTTTTAGATTCTTTTCCCATATAGACCATAACAGAGTATTGAGTAGAATTCCCTGTGCTATACAGTATAGGTCCTTATTAAATATTTTATATATAGTAGTGTGTCTATGTCAATCCCAATCTCCCAATTTATCCCTCCCCCACTTACCCCCTGATAGCCATAAGTTTGTTTTCTACATCTGTAACTTCATTTCTGTTTTGTAGATAAGTTCATTTGTACCCTTTTTTTAGATTCCATATATCAGCAATATCATATGTTTGTCTTTGTCTGTCTAACTTACTTCACTTAGAATGACAATCTCTAGGTCCATCCACGCTGCTGCAAATAGCATTATTTCATTCTTTTTTATGGCTGAGTAATATTCTGTAGTATATATATACCACATCTTCTTTATCCATTCCTCTGTTGAAGGACATTTAGGTTGTATTCATGTCCTGGCTGTTGTAAATAGTGCTGCAATTAACATTGGGGTGCATATATCTTTTCGAATTATGGTTTTCTCCAGATATATGCTCAGGAGTGGGATTGCTGGATCATATGGTAGCTCTATTTTTATTTTTTTAAGGAACCTCCATACTGTTCTCCATAGTGGCTGTACCAATTTACATTCCCACCAACAGTGTAGGAAGGTTGCCTTTTCTCCACACCCTCTCCATCATTTATTATTTGTAGGCTTTTTGATGCTGTCTATTCTGACTGGTGTGAGGTGATACCTCATTGTAGTTCTGATTTGCATTTCTCTGATAATTAGTGATGCTGAGCATCTTTTCATGTACCTTTTGTCCATCTGTATGTCTTCTTTGGAGAAATATCTATTTAGATCTTCTGACCATTTTTTATTGGATTGTTTGGTTTTTTTGATATTGAGCTATATGATCTGTTAAATGTTTTGAAGAAACCCAAGTCATCCTATAGACTTAGATAAGACCCAAATGTTCATTCTAAAAAAGAGACAATTATTAGAAAGTAGACTCATCTACATATGGATCACAATCTTAATCAGAGGCCAATCTCACAAGGAGAAGGGGTCATCATTTGTTAAGTACAAGAAAGTAGAGGAGAGAAACAAGAATAGCACTACACAGCTACTATAATATCCCACACTAATGCTGCTTAGATACTGTCCAAAGAGAAAAGCTACATTCATGTCAGGCCTCAAAGCTTGGTTGTCACTGTGTGTGTACTGCTTCATGGCTACTCTCTCTGGGCCAAGAGAGAAAATATTAGAGCATCACTCTTGCATCTTTCCCTCCCACCCTGAAAATGCTTTTATGTATTTTATATAGCAGAGAGATCACAGGCATATGAGAAAACACAGTATGCAGCGAGAGGTGGGTGTGGGGGCAGCGGCCGGGGGGGGGGGAATTCCTTAAGCTTAGAAAGGCAAATCATCAAATTTTGCCAATTACTTCTGTAATACTTCGGTGTATGCACCACAATTTGTACACCACTACCACTAAAAACTGCAATATCTGTATGCAATTATAAAAATAATTAAACTATGGATTTAGATAGAAACTAGTAGTGAGACAGGACCACTAACCTTAAGAAAGATTTATTTAGTCTACGTGAACAATAAGTCAGAAATCTTTCTAACACTGTCAGGTAATCAGTATGTCACAGCTTTCCCCCATGAGGGGAAACAAAATCTAATGATCATTGACTCCATCTGAAAACAGCCAAAAATCACATCAACAGATGGGTGACTGTCAATTAGCCATTTGTTAACCAGTGTGGATGTCTTGGCAGCTCTCACGCAACTTCAACAAAATGAAGGAAGGAAGGCATGAACAAGGATGAAGGGATGAGTTCTCCTGGATCACATTTTTAATTTTTCATGACCGCTTATATTCTTGATAGAAAAACAATTTGATGGAAAAATAATAACAAGGGAAAAAGAGACTCTTAGCCAACACAAATGGGGGCCCTTTCTCCAAGACCTTTATGGGTTACTATGTTTCTCAGAAAAGTTAACTTTTTGACTTTAAATCTGCTAATATCAGAAATATTAAAGGAAGAGAATACAGCCCTAAGTAACTCTCTATAATTATTAAAATTATAAACAAATTATTAATTTATAATAAAAGTTATTCAGTATTTTCCTTTTAATAGCATTGGTTTTCATGCCATTAGAAATTTACAAATGTTAATGTTCAAGGACACATCTCAAGGCTTAAAATAGAGAAAACCATCTCCAAAACAAAAGCTTACCACCTTTAGACCAAAATGTATAAGAATCACCAAGATGCTTGTTAACAATGTAGATTCCAAGGCATGTCTCCATAAATTTCAATTTAATAGAACTGAGGTATGGACAAGGAATGTGAATTTTAGTAAGTACTCCAGATGATTTATCTGAAGAGCACACCTTAAGAAAAACTGTCATGGAAAAAGAAATTTAGATTACTCTTATTCTTTAAATGTTAAAGAAAATTAAAACCTTACCTCCTACAAATGCAGTGCAAGAGCAAGGTACCATATTTTAATATCCTCAGTTTTTCATATGACTTATTACCAGAACATGCCAGTAGATTCTAGATCCAGTGTTTCTCAAACTTTAATGTTCATAATAATCCCCTGGGGATCTTGTTAAAATGTTGATTCTGATTCATTAGGTCTGGTGCAGGGCCCATGGTTCTGTGCTTCTAATAAGCTCCCAGGTGATGTTGATGTTGCCAGACTGCAGGTCACATGTTGAGTCGCAAGGTTCTAGACAGTGGTACTCAAACTTCAGCATGCATCAGAATTACCTAGTCAAAACACAAACGGCTATCCACACCCAAGTTTCTGATTCATATGACCACAGAGACAGAGACTGGACTGATGCAGCTGCAAGTCAGAGAATACTGGCAGCCACCAAGACTCCAAAACACACAAAAAGAAAGAAAGAAAAAATGTATTCTCCTCTAGATCCCACCCTGGAACCCAGCCCTACCAACACCTTGAGTCTGGAGTGGTGCTGGAGAATGTGCACTTTTAACAAATTCACAGGTGATAATGATACTGCTGATCCCAGGACCACACTTTGTAAATTACTGTTCTAGGCCATAGTCTTGGGGAGGTATTATCCCTGAGAAGTACCTTTCAGAACTTAGATTTTTCTCTTTTCTCAAACTCTTTAAAGAGCTCTGGCAATCAGCAAAACAAGGTATCTCCACAGATCCTAAAGAAGAGCACAGTCACTGTCTCCTGTTATTTCCCTTCTCTGGTCTTTTGGGAAACAGAAAGGACATGAACAGTAAAGGCAAGTGCATGTCTTCAATTTAAAACAGATGAATAGAGACTCATTTTAGGCAGAGATAAGAGTTTGTGTACTTGGAATTTATAGCTTATTTTTACCCTAGTACGAAGCTTTGAAATGATGTCACTTTCCTCTAAAATCTATAACCTAATGACCGTCAGACAAAAATCCCTCTAGGGAGGCACTTATAGGATGGGGGCGGGTGACTTTGGGCTGACAAGCTCTTTCCGTCACCTTCATGAGACTCCTATTAGTCCTTTTAGCCAGAAAGTGCTTTCTGTGATGGAACGTGCCAGCATCTGTATGGGGCTCGAGCTAGTCACCACCATCATGTGGCTGAGCAATGCGTGAAGTGATACAGCTACGCTCAGGCTTCCCTGAAGAAGCCGAAATGTCCACTTTTTTTGTTGTTTTTTTGAGTTAAAGAATTAAGGGTCTTATTAAAATGTGCTTTATCTTGTAGGGCTAACCTGTAGACATCACTAATCTCCACTTTGGCTTGAATGCATCCATGTAGTCAAAAAATAGCTTTGAGCATCTGCCATGTGCCAAACATGGGTCTAGGCACTGGAGATACTTGTCACAAGAGTGACAAGATCTCAGCACACATGGAGCTTACACTGAAAGTGGGGAGGGAGCTAGTAAATAAATAAGAGAACAAGGCCACTTCAGAGAGTAGTAAATGATGTGGAAAAAATAAAACAGTGTGAGATGATTTTAAAAAGGACTGCTTCTTTACACTGGATGGTTAGGGAAAGTTTCTGTGAAAAGGTAATTAGTAAGCTAAGATATGAGTGACAAGAAAAAGCCAACCATGGTGTTCATCAAATTACCTAGCCAAAGTCACTTACTATTTTAGTGTATTTTTAGGGCATAGGAAACAATTTTTGATGAGGGAGGAACAGGGAAACATCAGGAAAGTCTAAAGAATTGGGTGCTGCTTTAGCAACAGGACTGGTGGGTGCGTGGGCTGCCATAGAGGCCTTGGGTTGCCAGAAACTACAGGAGGGCATGAGATTTTCTGGATGGGTTATATTCTGAACCACTCCTCTCAACTATTTTTGAAATCGATGCATTAAAAATAGTCAAGCTCCAATCTGGTGAGGTTCTAACCCCAACTGAGTCATTGCAGTGGTGAAATACTTAATTATTTTCAGGTTTGAGCAGCTGTGAGGGCCAGCCCCACAGGCACACACTTCAAAGACTTGGCAGTTGTTCTCAATCTTTCTATTTCTGAAGCAACAAAAAGCAGCACTGAACTTTTGCCAGTCTGGACAATATGGTCAATCAAAGCTTACTGAAGATCCCCAATAGGCAGATCCATGTTTGAGGTTCTTCAGTGAATTCAGAAGAACAGTATACAGCATCCCAACATCCCAGCCCGAAGTGCACCCAGAAACCCATTCCCCCCCCCCCCCCTGAAATGCCCCCCCCCCCAACTCCAGTTTCTTCCCATCTTTCACCTGGATAGATTCAACTTTAAAGGCAGGTAGAATTTTCTAGTCATTCAAGAATAATCATTGATTCACATCTTGCTGATTGGTTCGTCATTTTTTTTTTTAAGATATGATTTATCATTTAAATTTATTTATTTATGGCAGTGTTGGGTCTTCGTTTCTGTGCGAGGGCTTTCTCTAGTTGTGGCAAGCGGGGGCCAGTCTTCATCGCGGTGCGCGGGCCTCTCACTATCGCGGCCCCTCCCGCTGCGGAGCACAGGCTGCAGACGCGCAGGCTCAGCGGCCATGGCTCATGGGCCCAGTCGCTCCGCGGCATGCGGGATCCCCCCAGACCAGGGCCCGAACCCGTGTCCCCTGCACCGGCAGGCGGACCCCCAACCACTGCGCCACCGGGAAAGCCCGGTTTGTCATTCTTAAAGTTTACTTTACTGTCAAAAGGTATGGCACTCAATGTTCTGAAGGGTTTCCATTCATAGGTGGAGAAAACAAGAAGGGCTTGGGTGGCAGTTGTCAGTACCAGCATTGGTCTTGGTTAAATATGTGAAGCGTGGACATTTTCGATGAGATCCTCTTCCATCTGCATTCCTCTCTTGTTCTTCCTTCTCTCCCACGTGCTTCCCAGAGCTTGCTTCTGGGTACCCTGCTTTTATATTGGTTCTCCATTACACCATTCCCAAATTCTGAAAAATTTTTCATTCTCCTTTCTCCATCACAATCTACCTCTTTCCGATTCCTTCAAATCCCCGTTAGGCAACTGGTTAATCTGAAAAGTTGATTCTAGAACAGTGCTACTCAAAGAATAAAGCCCCTACCAGCAGCAGCAGCATAACATGGGAATTTACTAAAATGTAAAATATCTGCCCATCTCCAACCTAATGGATTCTGGGGGAGGGAAGTAGTAATCTGTGTTTTAGATGCACTTTGCATGATCCTTACATATACTTATAATTGAGAAACACTGTTATGGGGTATAAATAAGAGATTGTGGATTATTGTCACTTCCAGATGTCATGTGTCTGCTTTTTAAAGAGGCACTGGGAATCTTCTTCTAAAAGCATAGCTATGTGAAAACTGGGGAGATGTCCTACTGTGTACCACTAACCATCCTACCTACGTAGGATGGAGCCACTGGCTTCTACGGCCCTGAGAACCACACTGATGTCAGAGAGGCTCGTTTCAAACAGGGACCTCAGAATGTACACTCAGAAGCCAGCAGAACATCTTGTTTGAAGCTCCTGACAGGTAGATTAGAATACCGTGGCACTCAGCCACAGCCCCAATGTTCACAAGAGAAAGAAAAAGAGCCCCTAAAACATCCTCCCTCACGATGCTAATGGCCCACCTCTAATGACACATCATTTATTGAATGTGAAAGGAGGTCTGATATGGGCAAGGTGTGATGACCTGGCAATTTATTTTACTTACTGGTGTCACAGACATGTTTCTGTGGGCTCAGCAGGGTCAAAGAGCTTAAAACATTATCTACAATAAGACAAACATGTAATTTTCCTCTTGCTTTATTCTTCTATTTCGCTCTTAATGATTAATTAAGAGACATTCCTCTACTTGAGAAATTTGAGATGAGGCTGTACCAACCATTATGGTCATTCATAATAGCTAACATCTACAAAATTAAGCTTGCTTGGGAACCCATGGGCCAGAATTTCCAGCTGAGGAAGAATTTTTATTAAGCCTTATGTACCCCCCGCCAAATCTTTTCTGTACGGTAACATCCTCCCAGGCATAAATTTTCCATCAGGATTCAGCCTTCTCTGTAAAGTCGTTTAGGATGATGTGTCTTCTGGCTGGCAGTGTTTGAAAGTCAAGCAAACAAGCCTTCCAGGGCTCACATTGAGTTAAGAAAACATTTTCTGCATGACATTTAGGGCCAAATTAGGGACCAAAGTCCTCATTCTTTTACTCAAGACTAGGTTTATGTCTCCACAGGCAATGTGAAATGGAGTGTGGAGAAATGATCTCATGAAATAAATTAATTTAGACAGGATGCCTGGTTTGCTCATGCACCACAGAGTGTGTGTGTGTGTGTGTGTGCGCGCGCGTGTGTGTGTGCGTGTGTGTGTGTGCGTGCGAGTGCCCGCGCCTGTGCATGTGGGTTTAAGAGCAGGTTAGGGAAACAGTAACAATGAAGAGATGAAGGGAGAGCTCTACATAGTGGTAAGATCAGGCTTTTCCTCTAAGCTCCGCCACTTACCAGTCATGTGACCTTAGGCAAGACTTCCTGAGCCTCTGTTTCCTCGACTGTTATATGATTTTATGAGACCCATTTGACTACTTCCCTCAGAGTCGTGAGGAACAGAAGGGTAATTAACAACAGTATTCCATACTGATATATCAAGTTCAGTGTTAGCATCATTAACTGTCCCTTCTAATATCTGCACAATTAGAGACATGGTGTTCACACACCATGGCTTTGAACTTTCATTCTTTCCCACCTGGACCTTGGAGCCACACACTTACCAACACCAGATGAACTCGCTGTCCCAGTAATGATCCCAATCATAGCTGCCTCCAGAACAAGATATCAGAATAGGAAATTGAATCTGAGCTTCTCATATGGAAGGCCAGGGCATTAGTCATGGTGAGCACACTGGGGGTTTTTCATCTGTGTTTGACTGGTTAGGTTCAGTAAATCGCTTTCATTTTTCGTCAAGAGATTCCAAGTTTTATATATTTATTATCCCTCTCATTATTTCACAGCCAGCAGCATATTTTACTTGTAGCAGTGCCTAACTTGGAATAATTTTGGAAACCACAGTGCTTATGAGGCATGGCTTACTGGGGCACCAGCAAGCAAACCGTGCTCTTTATTAACAGACTGGGTTAAATATTGCTTACATTTGCACTGTGGTGTGCCCTGCCATTTCACCTCTTTTTCCTGAGCAACAACTAGAGAACATGGGTATAATTCAACCTGGGCCTCCCCATCCCCCTATCTCCACCTTGTCACAGTTTCAAGGAAGCTGGTATAAATATAATTTATGTCACTCCCCGCATTCATACTGAAAGGTATTGACCATTGAGTGGCGATGGCAATACCGTTATTTTCACAGCAAATGGCTTCAGTGAAATATAGTACAGGGTTGCCTCTTCCTCCTTCAACCCACAGTCTACTCTTAAAAAATTAGTGTCCATGGGTGGTTGTCAATATAGATCAACCTAAGGGGAAAAATATGTCCACTGAGAAGTTCTTTGGCCTGAGACTATAATGCACAAGGAACATGGTGATTACAGATGGATTTTTGCCTCTTTATATGTTTTTGTTCTTTTCCTACACTGCCCCCTCTGTGAGTTCATTTGGCTCATATTTTACTAGTATGACCATAAAGGAGTGAGTTTAGGTCACCCAGTTTATTTAACAAAACACAATTTGAGTCTCTACCTTCAGAAATAAAATGTCTATATGTTTCAGTTAGTGTTATTTTTATAAATTTATTGAGATTATTGAATTAACACATTTTTCGCTAGTAAGGAAGATTTGGGTCATTCTTGTGAGTTCCCATTCAGACAATAAGATGAGATGGGAGGAGGTGGAGAGAGGTAGTATTAGAATAAGAGGAAAAGAAAGAGGAGACGGATAAGACGGAGGGTAACATTCATGCTTATTCCCTTTGGAATCAGGAGAGTAATAGACAGTCTTACAGCATGAAGTATCTAGAATGTCATTAATCGTATCTCAGTCTGGCTCTTGTGCATGCAAAGGACCTTAACAAATCAGTCACACTATTGTCTTTCTTCAGCTCACCTCAGAAATTCATGACAATACCACTGTTTTAAAAACTTAGGAAAAGACAGTCCTATAACTTTCTTAGTTTAAACTGGGCTAAAAATGGGGTTGTTGAACTGCTTTATCCCAGCACCTAGCACAATGCCCGGAACACTGAAAAAATCATTTTGGAGTGATGAGTGAGTGAACAGAGAATGTTTTCCTTGGATCTGTACTAACTAGCTCAGGTACAGTATGGTAAAGTGGTTATGAACCGAGACTATGAAGCCAGATTTGGTTTCAAATCCCAGCTCTGCCATTTCTTTGACCTTGAACTTTTTTGTATCTCAGTTTCCCTACCTGTAAAGTTCAGATATTAGGATCTACTTCATAGGATTGTAGTGAAGATAAATTGAGTAGACTCTTCTTAAAATAGTGCATGACATAGTGAATCTATTGAAGTGTTTGCAGGGCAGCCATGTTGCATAACTCTATGGAACACTTTCCACACCACAGTCTACATGAATAGCACCCCCCAGAGTTGTGCAGTGTACAACCTTCAAAGTCACACAGTGGCCCTGACCCTTTGCTATTACTATTATTATTATACTCTGCTTAGACTCGTTTTCTCTTATTCCTTTTTGCTCCAGTATCCAAAAGTTATGCAGAGAAATATGAGCATGTGTTATCTGAAATGCAAAATAAGAAATACCTTCTGTACACATGTAAGAAAATTAAAGCATTTTCTGTACTATGTATCTTTTTAAATATTTACCTTCCCCAAGACATGCATGTGGAAAAACCTTCCAAATGAAGAGAATAAGGTCTATTCATTCAGGTAATAGCAATACACTTGGCCCAGGACCAAATCAGTTTCTTTAGGTTGAGAACATGCATACTTGCCAGCCTCAGCATTATTCTGTGATAGCCTGGAAGAAAGGAACAGTATTGAGAGAGGTCAAAAAGGGCTGCCCAGAAGTATGTCTAGTGGAATGTCCAGATCCCATCTCCAGAAACCAGGAACCGCTAACCACCTAACGGACCAAAGCAGAGAAACCTCCATTGTGCCAATCCCCTCTGATGGACCATAATTTTTGCCTCATCAGAAACGCAAAGACAACTGCCTTAAGAGCATGGAGAAACCAGTTCCCACCCCTTGAGATCTAGCTGCTCCTTCCTTCTCAGTGTTCAAATCAGTGTCCTTACATGGCTTACAAGGACAACTTCACAAACAGAAAGATAGTTTTCTAAAAAAATAAATAAAGGACAAAAATTAACTTTAGAAACTCAAATTTTTTTCAGACGGAGAATTCCTTTCCTCCAAGAAACTTGCGTTTAAAACTCAGTTAACAAAAATCCTCTCAGAAGCTGAAGTTTGTTTTTTTTTTTTTTTTTGCGATATGTGGGCCTCTCACTGTCGTGGCCTTTCCCGTTGCCGGATGCGCAAGCTCAGCGCCCATGGCTCACGGGCCCAGCCGCTCCGCGGCATGTGGGATCCTCCCGGACCGGGGCACGAACCCGTATCCCCTGCATCGGCAGGCGGACTCTCAACCACTGCGCCACCAGGGAGGCCCTGAAGTTTGTTTTTTAATATTTACCACAAGGTAATTAAATAGCCATTCACAAAAGTCCAGTGAGGAAATGAAGATGCATTACCAAAAAGAGGAAGGATTTGCGCTTTTTTTTTTTTTTTTTGCCATTCCTAGAGCTTAAAAGCAAAAGAATTGCTCCTCCCCCCAAGTTATTATATAAAGATGGCTGGATAAGTGAGGATTATAATCCCTAGAATTGCAAAGAAAAAAGGAGAATGGGAGTAGTTTCTTTCACGCTGTCGATTTCTCCTACCTCACCACCCTTTGGCCCAAACCCACTGAAATATGTGACAGAGGCGAACACTAAATTCTGGACTGATCTCAACTTGCCATTGTCTGAAGTTGAAAAATAAGAAAGGAAGAGACAAAGAGAGGGAGGAAGGAAAGAAGGAAGGAAGGGAAAGTGGAAGGAAGGAAGGGAATGGAATTGGAGGTAAGACATTCAGTGTATTTGCTTTCTGCAGCAAATAATAGAAAATACCACAAGAGATTAGCCCTCCAGGGTGGATGAATCAAGGTCCAGCAGAAGCTTTCCATCGTCCCACTTCTCATCCTTGGCATATAGACCTTTATCCTCAGGATAATGAGGTGACCAAGCACCTGTAGAAATCTCATTCACATTTGAGGCAAAAGTAAGGCAAATAGGCCCAAAGCTTTCTAGTTGATGGTCTTTGTCTTTTTATTTGCAAAAGGAAGCCAGTCTTAGAATACTTCCCTCTATATCTCACTGGTAGAACTGTACCTGGTGATCACCACTGGATGAGACAGGTCTAGGGAATTTCAGATTTCCACTTCTGAGTTAGAGGAAAGCAAGGAAGATGATTGGGAATAGGTGTAGATTCGGCCAACCCAGCTCAGCAAAATGGACTACAACAAATGCATTTAAAATGAAAGTAATTGAATTAAATTAGAAACCTTCCAGAATGTCCTGAACTGTTTTAGAGCAGCATCTGTGGTTGTAATGAGAACCTGACAATTAAATGCCAAGTCAAACAACACACTTGTTCATTCTTTATGCAGAGTAGGTATTATGGCTCTATAAGAAATCTGGAGAAAAGGAGTATTTGCAATGCATTTGATTGGGGTATATTCCAACTTTTGTTATACTGTATGGCGTAGAGAGGAAGAACATGGACTTTGGAGCCAAAGAGGCTTAGGTTCAAATTCTGACTCTATCACTTATAAGCTGTATGACCTTGGATAAGTAATGGGTTAGTTTCTATAAAATCCTATTTGTTCGGGATTCCCTGGTGGCGCAGTGGTTGAGAGTCCGCCTGCCAACGCAGGGAACACGGGTTCGTGCCCCCTGTCCGGGAAGATCCCACGTGCCGCGGAGCGGTTGCGCCCGTGAGCCATGGCCGCTGAGCCTGCGCGCCCGGAGCCTGTGCTCCGCAACGGGAGGGGCCACAGCAGTGAGAGGCCCGTGTACCGCAAAAAAAAAAATCCTATTTGTTCAGAGTAGTACTTAAATCCGATAATTATGTAAAACACCATGGCAGAATCTGCCAACTGTGCTCCACTTCTTTCTTGGTGGTAAAATTGTACTTGGGAAATAGCTGCCCAGCCATTGACTACATTTCCCAGACCTTTTGGCAGCCAGGGGCAGTCTGCTGACTAAACCCCACCGCATAGAATTTAAGCAAAATGACACTTCTTAGACCATAAACACTGCACAACACAATCTGCCACACTGAATTTCCACTTCC